>NC_056746.1:1562110011-1562242511 GCF_019279795.1 Protopterus annectens
TTGCCTCAAAATTGCTTACTTTGTGTACGCAGTGCTTACCGTCACTCAAACACAAACCTCCAGTTACATATGCTTAAAGATAGTTTGCATCAGATTTGCTTAACCTGTATGTGCATTGCTCACCCCCGTGCATACAGCTTTAAACTTGCTTACTAGTGCTGACATATGCTTACTACTGCTTATTGCTGCTTAACCTAACTACTGCTTTATGCATTATGATACTGACACCTCACATGTGCATTTACTGCAGTACTCCAGTATATGTTATTTCGTGTCCGCAGTACTCCAGTTCATATATATATATACATATATATATGTTATTCCATGGATTATGCAACATACATATTACTCATAACATGCTTTGCTATGGGAAATGGTATGTCTCAGTTTCTTTCCTGACCCCCCTCCTTTCTCGCTTACATCCATGAGACAGTCCCATTAGAATGGGTCCATCCAACCCCAGCACGCCTCGGTCCATAATGTCATACCCATCTTTCCCTCCCCCCATTCCTCCTCCACAGCATTCATCCTTCCTATAGGTTCCAACTGAATCTAACCACACCACTACACATTGCCCACTCTCCACTTCTCGGGACCCATCACGTAAGTTGTCTTAATCCATGGATCTTCAGGCTTCCCAAACATTTAGTCCACAAATATACATACCCTTCTTTGCTTACCTGTAAGGTATGGTATGTTCATAGGTTCATAGGTTCATAGGTTGGTACTCAGCTATCTACCTGTAGGCATTTATAAGCCTAGCCAGAATGTGTTGGCTTTCGCCACCCCCTTAGATTAGTTCCATGTGCCTCTGTCCAGCAGAGCCACTAAAATGATCCCCGTGATAAACTTTCTGTTTCCCATCCACTTGTCAAGGTTTCTTTTGAAGAGTGTTAGTGAGGAGCTCTGCCTAATGTATATTGGGATCTTGTTCCAAAGCATGGGAAGTCTCTGGGACAGGAATCTATCCCTCCAGCATGTCCTATTTATTGTTGTGGTGAGGTTTAGATCCCTAGGGTGTGTGGCTCGAGGGGATAAGGTTTTCTTTAGGTGGAGCATGTCCATCAATTCTGGGTTGGACATAGCCTTGTATGTCAGGCAGAGATCACCTCTGAGTAGGAAGTATGCAACTGAGTACAACTGGAGTTTCTTCAGTCGAGCTGCATAGGGCATCTGTTTGAGGCCAGTGATCCCCTTGGTGAGGTACTTCTGTGATCTTTCCAGCTGCTGCAGGTGTCTTGTAAGGTACATCCCAAATGGGGCATTGTACTCTATGATGGGTCTGATGAGTGATGAGTATAGGGGCACACTGACCTCTTTTGATCTGGATGCGAACTCTTTTGTGATTAGGTGGGCCACGTAGAAGGATTTTCTAACCACTTTGGCAATGTTATTATAAAAGGTGAGATTAATATCTACTTGGGTCCCCAGATCCCTTATTATGTCTTCCGTATTTAGGGGATTACCACCTATGTGGTAGCTTGTGGGTACTTTGTTTTTTTCTAAAAGGGATGACTATGCACTTTTTGGCATTTAACTAGAGGCCATGATTTTGACACCAGGTATCTGTCTCAGTGAGACCCTTTTGGAGAATGTCTGTGACAGCCAGAGAGTCAGTTATAGCCCCTAGTTTGCAGTTGTCTGCGAACTTGGTCAGCCATAGTCCTCCTGTGCTTGCCTGTACCTCTGAGAAGTATATGCAGAGCAGGAGGGGTTCTAGGACTGAGCCCTGGGGAACGCCACTTATAACTGGTTTAGAGTCGGACCTAGCTCCCACAACTCTTACCATGTGGGTTCTGTCTGTGAGCCAGTTGGCAACCCATCTTGTGACATAGCGGGTTATGTTCAGGCTGGTGAGCTTGTCTATAATACCAAAATGGGGAATGGTGTTGAAGGCCTTAGCGAGGTCTAGGTAGGCTGTGTGTACCACCTTTCCCTCGTCTATAGCCTTGGTAACTGTCTCAAAGAAGTCCACCAGGTTTAGGAGGCATGATCTGCCCTTAACAAAGCCAAACTGGGTAGGGTCCAGTGTTAGGAGGTTCCCAATGTCTCTGTTAATGAACTCCATAATGACGCACTCCATAGCCTTGCAAACCAAGCTAGTCAGGCTGATAGGGTGATAGTTTCTGGGGTCTGTTATGGCTCCACCTTTGTGGAGTGGAATAACCATTGCTGTGCACCACTCTATGGGTATGTAGCCTGTGGAGAGGCTGAGTTTGAACAGTGTGTTTAGGTGAAGGGTTAGCTCATCTTTGAGCTCATATAGGACGGAGCCTGGGACACTGTCTAGTCCCATTGGTGCTGTTTTTTTGGCCTTAGAGAGGGCGTTTTTAACCTGAGTGTCTGTGATTTCAGGGACTCTACATTCTTTTGGTATGGTTATGAGCTCTTTTGGGGGTGAGAGGGGGTTGAAGTTTGCGTTGAACCTGTCTGCCAGGATATTGGCAAGATCAGTCGGTTCAGTGTATTTTGTGCCATTCTGTACTAACTCTGAGCAGATCTGAGCATTGCCACTTAGATTCTTGACTTAGTTAAAGTATGCCTTGTGGTTATCTTTGGAGTCCTTGGCAATTTTTCTATCAAAGCTCACTTTGGATGATTTTATGAGGATCGTAGTTTCTTGTTGATACTGATGAGGGATGTCTTCCCTTCTTGGGATTTTACTCTTTTCTGTACTAGTTTCCTCCTTCTATTGTATAGCTTGTTATGGCAGGAGTCCACCAGACTGGTTTCCTTTTCTTGGAGGAGTAAGTCTTGGTTTTGCTTGGGATGGCACAATCCATGCATTCTTCTAGCTGCCTGTAAAATACATTAGTAAAGGATTTTGCAACTTGGACAGTGTTATCCTTCAGCATGGGGGCTTTGAAACTTTCCACCTCGGGCTTAAGTAACGTGAAGTTTGCTTTTGAAAAGTTTTTCACGGTCGTTTGCTTGTCCGGGGGTGGGGGCGGAATATGGATATCCAAAGTGATTTGTTTATGGTCAGATATAACCAGTGAGTGGTTGACTTCTGGTGTGGAACACCGGTCGCCCATGTTGGTGATGACCAGGTCCAATATGTTGTCACCTCTGGTGGGAGTGTTGACCAGTTGAACCAGGGTGTTTGTGTTTATGACTCTTTTTAGTAGAATGTTTGGGGTCGTCCTGCCAGGGATGAACATGCATTTGTTTCAAGATTAGACTTAGCAGGTTGACACTGTTTCTCCCACTGGTAGTATCCTGCCAGTAGTCTGGGAAGCAGTGCTGTGCAATGCTTAGTGGTGCTTAATATTTGATTTGCATAATATTTGCCTTTTGGCATTGATTTCTTCTTCATTGCATGTTATATATGTGTCTTGTGTCCTTGATTTATGTGTACATACACAGTATGGGGTCCTGGGATCTTCAACACTTTTATTAGAATAACATCTCACATCTGGACTTACTACAGTACTCCAATTCACATATTTATGTTATGTAGCAGGTTACACAACATCACACTGTAGATAAATTCCTTTCACATGTTCAGCTTGGTTTTCCTATGCTGAGGATTTGTTTGTTGGAACCTCATACTTGCATAATGCTGTGATGGCTTAGTGGTTAACTACAGTGATTGTAGTGTAGAGGGTGCTGAGTTCACATCCTGCAAAGGTTGGTTACTTTTATTTCTGGTTAGAACAGCAGCTGATGCATGCAGAGTGATTAAGGCACTTTTAGGCAATTGTAAGCATGTTTGTGTTGGTTTGCACGAAGGTAAGCAATGATAACCTCCAGTTACATATGCTTGCAGAGAGTTAGCTTCAGAATTGCTTAACCTGTGTTTGCATTGCTTACTCCCGAGCAAATGGGCTTACAGTCATTTACTAGTGCTTACATATGCTTACTACTGCTTATTGGTGCTTAAACATGCTTACTAGTGCTTTATTCATTATGACAGTGACACCTCACATGTGCATTTAATGCAGTACTCCAGTTCACATTTAAATGTTATTTCGTAGGTTATACAGCAATAAAATGTTCATATACAGATTTAACATGGAAAATGGTATGTGCTGCAGTGGGACTCAAACCGGGAATGCCTGCTCATTGGGCAGATGCTCTGCCCATTACACTATTGCTGTGTTGCTTCATTTGCATATATCTTCCTTGTTATCCTCTTCAGCCTTTTAAGCTGCTTTAACCGTAGCTAAGCGATGGGCACACCCACGTACCTATGGTTAGCTGTACTCGGATTTTTAAAAAAATATAAAGGGGTTTCTTCAGTTTATTTATATGTACTGTTGCTGTGTTGCTGTTCTACACATGGGGGACTGTTGGTGAGGATATGTGGACACCTATGAGTGGTCTCACTCATTTATTTCCACTTTCTACTGTTCTACATTGCAGGGGCATGCTTATTTTGAGAGCTCTGCTCTCAGACACATCCTCTGCACTCATACACACTCCATGTATGCCTGGGAGGTCGGGCAGCATGCCTTCATTAATATGCATGGTGCGCTGCCGTCCTCCTCCTACACAGGCGCTTCTGTGCAGAACTACGCTAGTCCTGCACGAAAGATTAGTGAATCTGGGGGCATGTTAATTTACACAATTGAGTGACATTCTGAATCAGTTGGCTTCATAAATTCCTTAGTGCAGCCATTTCTGAGGACAGTATATGATTAATTATTATATGCCTCTCCCCCAGAATGCATCAGTATTGTGGTAGGCCATGCAGGCAGCACATCATGATTATTCCACAGACTGCATAGAATCATTATGGTGCAGCTGTTTAGCAATCAGGAAGAGTTACTGCCAGAGGAAAAAAATGCTGCACTAGCGTTTACCACTGGCAGTAGTCCTCTTTGAATCTCAGGGTTTGTAAGTGATAGGTTCATAGGTTCATAGGTTTATACTAGGCTATCTGCCCTAAGGCATTTATAAGCCTAGCCCAAATTTTTGTGGCTTACGCCACCCCTTATATGAAAAAATACTGTGCCCATTAGTTTGTTGTGCCTCTGTCCAGCAGTGACACAGAGATGATTCCCGGGGTAAACCTACGATCTCCCATCCACAGGTCAGCGAGGTGCTCTGCCTCACATGGACTGGGATTTTATTCCACAGCATAGGGAGTCTCTGAGTGATAAATCTATCCCTCCAGCATGTCCTATTTATATCCGTGCTAAGGTTTAAGTCGCTTGCTCTAGTGGTTTTGGTGGATTTGGATTTTTTGAGGTGGAGCATGTCCATTAATTCTGGGTTGGACATGGCCTTGTATGTCAGGCACATGTCACCTCTGAGCAGATGGTATGCGACTGAATAGAGCTGGAGTTTCTTCAATATGGCAGCATATGACAGATTTTGGAGTCCCTTTATCCTTTTGGTGAGGAACTTTTGGGGTCTCTCCAATTGCTGCAGATGTCGGGTGAGATACATCCCGAATGGGGCATTGTACTCGATCATTGGTCTGATAAGTGAAGAGTACAGGGGAACAATGACCTCACTAGATCTGGATGTGAATCCCTTCATGATCAGGTGGGCAATGTAGAAGGTCTTTCTAACCACTTTAGCAACGTGAGTGTCAAAGAAAGGCCACTGTCAACCTGGGTCCCCAGGTCCCTGATAACCTCTTCTGTGCTTAGTGGATTGCCACCTATATGGTAGCTTGGGGTTACCTTGTTTTTCCCGAAGGGTATGACTATACATTTTTGGCGTTTAACTTCAGGCCATGGCTCTGGCACCAGCTATCTGTTTCCGTGAGTCCCTTCTGAAGGATATCCGTGTCCGATGCACTTTCCACTATGGTGCCCAGTTTGCAGTCGTCTGCAAACTTTGTCAGCCAAAGTCCTCCCATGTTGGCCTGTACTTCTGAGAAGTAGATGCCAAACAATAGGGGGCCAAGGACCGAGCCCTGTAGGACACCACTTGTGACCGGCTTGGAGTCTGACATAGCGCCAGCAACTCTAACCCTGTGGGCTCTGTCCTTAAGCCAGTTTGCAACCCATCTTGTGACATATGGGTTTACATTTAAGCTGGTAAGTTTTTCTACAATACCCGAGTGGGGTATTGTGTCGAAAGCCTTTGCAAGGTCAAGGTAGGCTGTATGGACTGCCTTTCCCTCATCAATGGCCTTGGTGACTGTTTCGAAGAAGTCGACCAAGTTCAAAAGGCATGATCTTCCCTTGACAAAGCCAAACTGGGTCAGGTCCAATGTCTGCGAGCCCCCTATATCTTTGTTTATGAGCTCCATTATGATCCTCTCCATAGCTTTGCAGACTAGACTTGTTAAGCTTATGGGGCGGTAATTACCAGGGTCCGTAGAGGCGCCGCCTTTGTGGAGTGGGACCACAGTTGCCGTACGCCACTCCTTGGGCACGTATCCTGTGGTAAGGCTGAGATTAAACAGCTGCCTTATGTGCGGGTTTAATTCCTCATTTAGCTCGTGTAGCACACAGCCGGGGACACCATCCGGTCCCATTGATGCTGTGTTTTAGCTTTAGAGAGAGCAGCTTTCACCTGCGCATTTGAGATGTCCGGGAGGCTACACTCGGCTGGGATAGTTATCTCTCCTTTAGGGGGGGAGAGGGGCGTGAAGTTTGCACTGAACCTGTCTGCCAGTATGTTGGCAATGTCTGTGGGTTCAGTGATTTTTGTATCATTTTGGACTAATTCCGAGCATATCTGGGAGTTTCCACCCAGGTTCCTAACATAGCTGAAAAAGGCCTTATGATTGTCCTTTGAATCTATGGCAATTTTTCTCTCAAAATTGGCCTTAGTTGATTTTATGAGTGCTCGTATTTTTTTACTAATAATGATCAGGGGTGACTTCCCTTTTATGGATTTTGTTCTGTCATGTAATAGCTTTCTCCTCTTATTGCAAAGTTTGTTAATGGCTGGAGTCCACCAGACTGGACGTTTGCCCTTTGTGGAAAGAGTCTTGGTTTTATTTGGGATTGCCTGATCCATGCAGTCCTGGAGGTGTTCATAGAAGGCATTTGTAAGGGCTTCCGCAGCTTGGGTTGTGGTTTCCACTGGCTCAGGGGCCTTGAAGGATACCACACCAGTCTTGAGTAGTGTGAAGTTTGCTTTAGAGAAGTTCTTCACTATGGTCTTTTTTGTTTGGGGTGGGGGCGGGATGTGGATTTCCAGTGAGATTAGTTTATGATCAGATCTCACCAATGAGGGATATACTTCCGTGTGGAACATTTTGTCCCCATGTTTGTGACAATGAGATCTAGTATATTTTCTCCTCTCGTGGGAACAGTGACTAGCTGTTCCATGGCATTTGAATTTATGAACTCCAGGAACTGTTGGGCTAGAAAGTTAGGGCTTGAGTAATGTTCCCAGTCTATATTCGGGTAGTTGAAGTCACCCAATATGATGGTGTTTGGAGATACATTTATACCCTCCAGTGTCTTCAGGAAGGCTGTGTGGGGTTCCTGAGTTTGAGAGGGTGGCCTGTAGCATGCTACAATTTGTAGAGCAGTTTTGCCTATGGTTAGTTGCACCTGGATGGTTTCCGAAGCTTTGTGCGTTGCCACCAACCTGGAGGTGTGGGTATCCTTTATGAATATGGATACACCCCTCCTTTTGTGGTGTGGTCCGGGTTTTGGGGCCGGAACGCATGATATGAGGTAAAACCTAATAGTGCCGGGGTGCTCTCAGGAGCCTTGAACCAGGTTTCAGTTACAGTACAGACATCGATGTTCTCCATACTGAGAAGGGCCTCGAGTGCGTGCATTTTGAGATTTAGACTTCTGGCATTGAGCAGCATTACCCTCAGTTTCTTCCCATTTTTGTTTTCTAGGGTGGTAGGTTTAGAATTTGAGCCTTGCCTAAAAAAGGCATTATGGGGGTGGCAAGAGCCTTAGCCAATATCCGGAATCCCAGGGGTGACAGGTGCAAGCCTTCCCTTGCGAAGCAGCGTGGCTTGTCAAGCATGTCATCCCAGGCAGACAGACACTGGATCCCCTTTGAATGACACCAGACATTAAGCCAATTGTTAAAGCTGATCATCTTGTCTCTATATTGTGGCATCATTCTTGGTGAAGGAAGGATACTGCTCAGGGTTAGGGTCATACCTGCCTGGGCTACATAATCAGAGAGCTCCTCTATGTCTCTTTTCATGTAGTCCAGGGAGGTACGTCTCAGGTCGTTCACACCAGCATGGAAAATGACTGTGTCATATTTGTACTTGCCGTGGGGTGACCCGAGTGCTTGTGTTATGTGGCGGATTCTAGCGCCCGATAGGCAGCTTACTGTGACCCTCTCCTTGTTCAGCCTGGTGAGTGGGACGTCAGTGTGTCTGACTATGGAGTCACCTATGACAAGTATGTTTGGTGTTGTATTTGGCCTTAAGGGCTGTGACTGCTTTGCACACTGCTTTTGTGGTTTATGTGTTGCTTGTGGGGTGTCTTGAGGTAGCAGTTGTTTGGGTGTCTGCTTTGGAGGCCTCTGCTGTTTAGGTAAATTTTTACTCAGAGCCTCCGAGTATGTCTTTGTGTGTTATGTGTTTGATTCAGTGGAGTGGTAGCATTATGTGAGGCTGGTTTTGTGGTGTGTGTAGTTGCCTTCCCTTCCTGTTTGGTCTTGCCAGTCCTGAGTTGAGAGAGCTCAGCCTCCAGTTTGGCTAAATAGCTGCATCTCTCGCAAGTATTTGTGTTATGTGGGAGGAGGAGAGGGTTGTCTGTGTACATGAGGCAGTTATAACATTGCCTCAAGATTCCCAGATTCACAAGCTGGACCACAGAGGAGATTGACAACTGACCTTTGGACATGCTAGAATAATATTGGGAAATCCTTAATTGAAAACAAGGGCCAGTGGGGAGTGAGGGTGTAGTGCTTTTAATTTTTAGTGCTGACTTATATAATTGCTTTAGTGATCAAGTGCCAGGTAACTTGAGTGCAATGTGTTACAAGTAACTAAATGCAAAAACGACAAACAGTAACTTTCTTTCAAGTGAAACAAGGAAATAAGTACAGTAATCAATGCAGATATCACTAGTGATCCACAGAAGCGCTGAGAAGTTGCGTATTAGGTGGAATTAGCTTCCAGGGAAATAACAAGCAAACAAATAACAAGCATATAAACAAAGCTAGATTCAGCAGGCCTGGATCTAGTCTGTGCTAGAGCAAACAAGGTGTACCAATTTCAGTAAGATACAGTTCAAATATTCAGGCACTATAAACCTTTAACCAGAAATTCCCAGCTCAGAAGGGCAGAGTCCAGCATCTTCTCCCACAAGAGTGCAGACCACGAAACTTCTTAATGTAAAATAACTGTCCTGAAGCCCAAGTGCCTAAACCAGAACTAATACACTTGGACACTGGGCTCTCAATCAGCAGTAAGGATGAAAGCTACCTGTCCTGCCACCACAGTGCTTGCCACAAACCTTCCTAATGTAAAACAACTGGTCTGAAGCCCAAGTGCTTAATCCAAAAGACTTAGAATGATAGCTACACTTTAATCAAGTTACAACCAAGCAGTAATAAATACCATTGAATACTTTAGAGAATGTCTGGATTAGTGCTCAAGTTACACAAACAAAGCTAGATCCAGTAGGCCTGAATCCAGTCTATGCCACAGCAAACAAGGCGCACCAACTTCAGTAAGAAACAGTTCAGATATGCATGCACTATAAGCCTTTAACCAGAAATTCCCAGCTCAGAAGGGCAGAGTCCAGCCTCTCCTCCCATAAGAGTGCAGACCACGAACCCTCTTAATGTAAAATAACTGGCTTGAAAGCCCAAGTGCTTAAACCAGAATTAATACACTTTTAGAATAACAGACACTGAGCCCTCAATCAGCAGTTCTCAACCTAGAAGGATATAAGCTACCTGTTCTGCCACAACAGTGCAGACCACAAACTCTCTTAGTGCAAAACAACTAACTGGTCGGAAGCCCAAGTGTTTAAACCAAAAGGCTTAGAATGAGTTACACCAAGCAGTAATAAATACAATTGAGTATTTTTAAGATGATGCAAAAGTAAAATGAAGTAGATAGAAACACAAGTACAGTAAAAGCAGATGAATTTTTTTTTTTTTATCTGAACAAGTGCTGAGATCAAAGAAACAGATTTGAGTGCTGAAACTAGAAAACTGGCTAGTTATAAGAAAAAAAAACAAGCTAGAAGGCTTCCCTCAAACACAGAAGGGCTTGGGGGCTCAGAAGCCTACAAATAGTCTATACCACTTAACAAGAAAGGCAGGAAATAAGCTTTTTTTTTTTTTTCTGTTTCCCAGATGCTCTCTTTGTACACAGTAGGAGTGCCTGAAATCAGAATATGATCTCACTGCACTCAGTTGAGTGAGCAAATGAGATGGGCCCAGAGGCAGGCTGATAATACTAGTTTGCAAACTTTATATGTAAGGTTAAAGAAAAAAAAATGTAACAAAGCACTCCTAAAATCATGGAAGTCAATTAAATTGCCTGAAGTGATAAAGGGTTGTCACCTCTAGTATAATTAAATAAATTAAATAAATCAAAGAAGTGAAGCCGTGAATGGTTAAAAAAAAATCACAAAAATATCAACTAAGTGACAAAACCCCTGAAGAAGTAGCGAATTCCTTTAACAACTTCTTCACTGACATTATACAATCCCTAGCTAATCAACTACCGGCCACCAATACTATAAACACAGATAACTTCCAACATTCTCAATCCACCTTCAAATTTCAGCCTGTCCCTACTACCTATATAAGATCCTTACTAAGGAAACTAAAACCAACTACTCTCTCTGCAGATCTTCTCCCAGCTGAATATCTACAGATAGTAGCAGATGCCATTGCATTCCCTATCTCGACACTTCTCAATAGAACCATAGCAGAATCTAAAATTCCATCATTATGGAAAATATCCCATGTCATACCTCTCCACAAAGGTGGCCTATCTACAGAACTATCAAACTATAGGCCCATAGCAATACTGTCACCACTGGCCAAAATCATGGAGAAGTGCATACATAAACAACTTCTTTACTATCTTACCCACAACAATTTACTAACCAACTCGCAACATGGCTTTAGACCCCACCATAGCACTACCACTGCTCTTCTCTCTTTTACCGATACTATCAATCACAACAGAAATGACAGAAAAATATCTTCAGCACTGTTTCTTGACCTATCAAAGGCCTTTGACATGGTGAACCACCAGCTACTCTATCATACACTAGATAATCTTCAGCTTGATAAACAAGCTCTGGACTGGTTTCTAGGCTATCTCTCTGATAGGAAACAAGCCGTCTTCTGGCAATCAAAGCTCTCTAACCTCTTACCAAATACCATAGGTGTACCCCAAGGATCAATACTGGGGCCTTTTCTTTTTACTATCTTCACAAATGACCTGTATAAGGCCATGCCTGAAGCCACCTGCATTCAATATGCGGATGACTCCACATTAGTCTGTTCTGACACATCTCCTGTTAACCTATTATCCAAAACTCAATCCTGCTTTATATCAGTAGAAAACTGGCTGTTAGAACGTAAACTGATCCTGAATCCAAACAAAACAAAATTACAACTATTCCATCCCACGCAAAAGACCACACCTCTATCCTTTTCTATCTACTCCAAAAATGGGACAATCATCTCCCCAGACCCCTATACCAAACTATTAGGAGTCTCCATAGATAACAAACTCAAATTTGATATTCATATCAACCAGACCATTAAAACCATTAACAAAAAACTCGGATCACTATACCGGATCAAATCCTTTCTAACTCCTATAGCAAAAGTGACCCTGGCCCGCTTACATCTTCTCTCCACCCTCCTGTATGCCTCTCCTATGCTCACTAAACCTCAACACATCTGAACTAAATAAACTAGCACGCTGCTATAATCAGATTGCTAGATTTGCTACAGGAATGCCCTACAGAACACACCACTGTATTAACCTAAGAAACCTAGATTGGATTGAATACCCTAACCTTCTAAAACAGACCCAACTTATAGAAGCATTTAAAATCCTGAACCAACCTGACAAAACTCCAGCTCTGAATAACTTAATCAAACCCTACAATAATCTCAGTAGTTTGCGTTCCTCCAACAAACTCCTAGTTCAAACAATCAAAGCCAACAATGTAGGGGGCGACTCACTCTTTACCAATACCATTGGTAAAATATGGAATTCCCTCCCTCCTAGCCTCTCTTGTATTTCCTCTTTAAATTCTTTCAAAAAAAAATTACATCACCATCTAAGGTCAAACTGGCTCTGTCAGTGCTCCAATCCTGACTAATCCTTTCTCCAGTTTGTTTAGATCTTCTCCCATGTGCATCCCCCCCTTATTTACTTTTCTCTCATCTTCTCTTAACTAAAGAAGTTAAGTGCTCAATAGGAGAATTAGTACACTGGAAACTGTGTTAATTTTTTGTATACTCATTATTGTATAATACTTTTACACTTTTAATGTTTATTTTTTAGTATAATTAACACCTTACTGTATCTCTTCTTTTGCATGAGTGAAATTATGTTCTTTGTATTTTTTCTTTGTATGATCTTTATGTATTAATTACTGTCACTGTGGAGCTTTTCTCCCCGGGCCTCCGCTGAAAATGGACATGTAATCCAGACGGACTATCCCGGTCAACAAATGTAAAATAAATAAAAATAAAATAAAAATATCTTGACACCACTAGAATCTTGCAAAGTAATGTACAGAATTGCTGTCTTTATATGCTTTATCCATGAATTGCTAAACATTATTTATTTCCCATAGCTAGTAAGCTATGTAAACATCTTAGAGTAAAAGCAATAAACAGTAATGATTAAAAATAAAGCAGTCAGATGAGTGTGTTCATCTTATGTTTAAAGACAGATCAAAAACAATTTCACTTTAAGCATTAGTAACATAATCTGAAAAACAAACAGCTTCCTGTATCTGAAACACTGTGGCACTATAACAAGGTAGTCTAAATGCACTTAGGAGTCAAGATACATTAAAAATAAAATGGCACAGAGGATTTGTTCGTTATGCATATTAAGCAAGACAGTAGAGGCTGTTTACATTAGGAATGCAGTATACACAGTGTAACAGCACTATGAGCTTTGCATCTGGATAGCTCTGTGCATCTTGGCACAGCCTAACACATAGGTGTAGAAAATCACTGAGTAGCACACTAGGGGTGGCAAGGTATAATGCAGGTGACTGAGGGTTGGGAAGTATGCAGAAATGTGCAGTGTGATATAGAATACGTGTATCTGCATTGTGATTTTTATGTATTCCTATGTGCTACCTGTTCATTTACATCTCATTTGGGATGGACATCACACATTGTTGAGTCTTGGCCATTTAGGAGTATGTATATTTTGTTGAAGAGATATCAGCACAGTCCACTGATGTATGCCATCTCCATTTCTTTAACTGCCGATATCAAACCCATAGCTTTATTCAGGTGACTGCAGAAGGCAATGAGAAGCCCCTGTAAACAGTGATTTAACACTAAATTGCCCATGGCAACACTAACTGTACATCTATAGGAACACATTGTACTACTAATAGAAATGTTATCTGTGCTTCCATAAGAATGCATTGTACTAAGCTGTGCTTCACTCAGAGCATGTTGCACTTTTAGTAATGAGAACATTGGCTGTACTTTCTTAGGAACAAACATATGGCACTTCCCTAGGATCCACCAGATTTACACACACACTTGAGCCATTAGAAGTTCCAGTATGGCTCAGTTATAGTCCATGTGGATGCAAATGACCTAAGATCTACCTGCTTAGACTACATAAAGAGAGACATGATGGAGCTCTTGGAATATGTGTCCCAGGCTAGTATGAACCTGGCACTGAGCAATATTCGACCTTCTCCAAAGATGATGCCACAATATAAACAGAAGATGACTGACTTTAATAATTGGCTTAGTTTCTGGTGTCATTCTAAGGGAATGCAATATTTGTCAGCATGGAAGGAGATGATCAACAGACTACACTGCTTTGCTAGGGATGGTTTTCACTTCCCGCCTCTAGGCTTTCGAATATTAGCTGAAATATAGTACTCCCCATAGTGAAGTTTTTAGGCAATGCCATCCTGATAGTCCTTCCAACAAAGCAAATAAAAACCAAGAAAATTAAAGGTTTTACTTTCCATTGCCAAGAAATTCTACATCCTACAAGATCTTCTCACTCTAGAGAATGCTAATGTCTATGCAGTCATTGAGATACGGTTTAAAGCTGCACACAGCAACCTAGTCATGCAAGGCTATAATTACCTTCCACATATTTAGACCAGTTACTACACAGGCAGGGACTAAAGGTGGTAGTAGCTTGATTTACATCACAAATTAATATACCCTTAACTTGGTGAAATAGGACAATGTACCTGAGATTCTTGATGTTCAAATCAATAGAGGAAAAATTCCATACCACTTCCTTGCAAGCTATAGGTCCCCTTTTATGATGCAGAAAACCTGTAACATGTATGTAAACTTACTGGGGGCACTCATCGTCCATCTCAATACCATATTCATGGGTAACTTTCATTACCCCACTATTAACTGGGAATCATATATGACATGAAATATGCAGGCATAGAGATTCCTGGACTTTGTAAACATAAACCCACTGGACTAGACTGTCAATGTGTTAACCAGGGGTACAAACATCTGGTCCTCATTAATATTGGAAAGTGCTGCATACCTATAGTGTAATGTTCTCTCTGGTAAGATCAGATAACAAAACGGTCTCCTCTGAAGTAAAAATAAAATTCAGAATGCCAGATAACCCAGGAATGTTCACTACACTAAGGCTAACTTCCTATTATTAAGTGATACAGTGGTAAACCCTGAGAACACTGCTGCATATTCAGAAATGCTCACAGAAACCCTATGCAAATATGTTAATAGCTGCACAGAGGCAACTGGCAACTGCATCCACCCAGTATAAGAACAGAACTAACTCAAAAAACGAGCTATCCTTATGGAATCAGATCATCAATAGGCTGTATAACAGAAGAAAGAAAATCATGACACAAATTAGGAGGTGTATCACCCAGCAGAATAAAAGCACTCTCATTAAATTAAACAAACACCTCAGAGGGCAAATAAAGTCTATTAAAGTCAAATCTGAGGTCATTTTGGCCAAATACAACCACAAGGCATTCTTTAGCTATGTCTGCAACCTCTGAGCAGTACACAAGTGTATGTAGGGCTCATTATTAATAGAGCCACCTGCACTAAGACAGAAGATACAGCAAACCTAAAGGTATACAAAGTAATCCCTAACCGTATCCCTCTCTTCCCCCAGCATTTCCTCAAGAAATACCATCAAAATGAACTCCCCCAACTAGCACCAGAAAACAGGTTTTCAGCACTCTCTCTGTGGCCAAGAAAAATGCATCAGTGGGCCCCAGAAATATTACAGGCTGCCTCCTAAATAGCATGAAACATGACCTGCCAGATTGTCTGAAATAATTATTTAACCATGGCCTTCAAACAGGCTTTATGCCTCACAAATGAAGAATGGCAACTGTCACCTCTCTGCATAAAGGTTATCCATCTATGAACCCTGGAAGGTACAGACCCATAAGCCTCACTTGCCTCATATGCAAATCTATGGAAAGGATTATTATGGAAATGATCAATAATGACACAGGAAACCTCTATACAGTGGACTCAACCCAGTTTGGTTTCATCAACAGCAAGTTGTGCCCACTTAACCTGGTGGACTTCTTTGAGAAGGTCGCCAAAGCAATGGACAAGGACAAAACTGTTCACATGGCCTACCCTGGCCTGGCCATAGCATTTGACACATTAGTCAACTTAGGCATTGTTGACAAACTCAGAAGTTTAGGTATAAACCCTTATGTCACCAGGTGGATAGCCAGATTCCTCAATGAAAGGAAGTTAGAATTGGAGCATCCAATTCTACAAAAAGGCAAGCCACCAGCAGAGTCCTTCGGGGATTGGTCCTGGGATCACTCCTTTTTGGCAACTACTTCTCTGAAGCCAAGGCCAATATCAATGGCCTCTGGATAACCAAATGTGCAGATGACTGCAAATTAAGGGCAGTCATAGAATCCTACACTGATACTAATGCTCTCCAAAAGGGCTGATATAGACAAATAACTAATGTTTGAGTACCTGACTAAAACTAAATGCCACAAAATGTGCAATGGTATTCCTTGGGAAGTTGGCCAGCCCTGCTAACTACTTTATTGACAACACACCCCTAAGAGTCAACCCAGTAGTCAGAGATTTGAAGAAGCACTTAGACAGTAATATAGATTTTGATGATCTCATGTCCATGGTAATGAGAAAAACATTCTGTGTTGCTCAACTTATAAACAAAAGTATGACATCTAAATTAAAGAGGTAACTGTTCCATTGTATTTAGCAGTGGCACTCATCACACCTATCACTGAGTATAGTGCTCCCTTTAGTATGTACCTAAACAGGCATATCCAACAATTGGAATATCCACAGAGTTTCCTCACTAAAAGAATACAAAATATAAATAAAATGTTCTATGTACATTGTCTCAAAGTCCTATCCCTGTATTCTGTCTTCTGCAGATTGTTGAGGGGAGAACTATGCTGGCATATAAGGCATCTTCAGACTCCACTCTGATGGACATCCTGCATACCCACAAAATAAACAGCACTACAATTGCCTATTCTAAAGACTTACTGTCTGTGATATAAATAGGGTCTACTGGAGAGAAAGATGCATATCCCAGAAACTATCCCTTCTCTGTAACATGTTCCCTATTCATGTGAAGTAGATTTCTCCTTAATCTAATTAAAATTTAACTTGGACAGCTGCATGGGGACCAGAAATTCACCCCTGGCTTGGCACTTATGTCTCTAATGGACACAGGTATCCAATAAATGGTTCATCGCCTAGGTCCCTGCTTGTAAATGCTTCATCTCCCAAACTCCTCCTTACATTTATCAAGGGGACCTGTACTTGTCAGAGATTTGGGATGCATGGCTATGCATAAAAAGCCACCCTGATGTAAGGACCTTGTCAAAGGAAAAAACTTCAAAGACCAATGCATGTAAGGTTCAGTTAAGACACTTTAATTTACTTGCAGCAAGGAGACAAAAACATGCAAATACAAGGATTTGTCTAACTACTAACAGGAAGTATGTTCATTCTTATACTGTTTTACAAGACATGGCATTCTAAGCTGACGTAATCAAACACAACTTTTAGCATTGTTCTACAGCAGATGTTACTTAAATTTTCTGCTGACATGACTAGATTTGTGAGAAACTTTTCAGAAAAAACAACCTGGCCTTGGTGACTATTAATCCATTTACAAGCGTCTATTGTAGTGTTTCATTTCAAGGTACTCTTCTAATACAGATACAAGCAAATGCTGATTGCAGTTCATATTTTCAAGCAGGCTTTGTACTAATTATCTGTAACCTCTACAGCTGTGTATTTTCTCATGGCACAGCGGAACTTCTTGTCTAAGTTTCATACAAGTGGTATTGTTCTATTCATTATTTTCCTAACGTAAGCAGAAATCACCAGCTTCTCAGTAAATTTCCAAGGCACAAGCAAGATTTTAGCTAACAGTACAAGGTCAGAAAGCAACTGCAGTTTGTACACATTTATGCAGTATGAAATAGAATAAATGTGTTAACCCTTTCCAAGCACTAAAGGCACTAAGCATATTGCTAATACACACATTAATACATATTTTTCTAACAGACCTGATCACTGGACCTGAGATATTGGTTACTTCACACATTTCACCATATTTAAATACCATGTATGTGATTCACTGGTCTACCCACTTGGTGATATAAGTGCTCATAGCCACATCCAACAGTGTTGAGTGAATACCTCATTGTGGATATGTGTCAAATACCTTGTCCTGATCAAATTCATCAGGATGATAGTGCTGTCATCATGCATCCTCTCAATGACCTCTTTCAGTACATCTAGCAGCTGTAACAGACATGGATGTAGCATTAACAACTCACACAGGTCTGTTACACACAGCCAAGATATTACCATTGTTCATTTGGAAAAGGTCCATGATGACATGTTGGTCTATCTCACAGTTAAAGAGAGTTAGGATATGTCTATACATGTATGCATCAGGTGCTGTTCCCTCAAACTCAGAAGGGTGCATGCTGATGTACACATTTCTACGGGAACATAGTCCATGTGGAGGGTGTGTTGAAGTGTGTATTCAATTATGTCAGGGAGGTGCATGTGCTGACTCTTGGTATAGCCAATCTGTGATGTTGTCACATCCCATTGATTCTGTGTGATAGGCCTGGTAAGACTGTATATTTCCTATCTTGTTCTGACATAGGGTTTTGACATAATCCTCCACTCAGTTATCATTGAGAAACTCTCCCAGGTAGGGTCCAAGCAGCCAAGTGTTCATAGCAACATCGCTTTTTGATCCTTCGATGTCGGCTCTTCCTATCATTGTGAAACAAAATTCACCAAGAGTTGGATTGTTCACCCACTAATGGAGAACATGAGCTGAGATTAGACCATTTTGAGACAGGTTAGTTTTACCCTACTGATGATGTGTTATAGTGATAGTAATCCTGCTCAGTATGAGAGGAACCTTATGTTCAGACATTTGGTGTATGTGCTTGGCTGAGGAGCCAATGGTGTGAAGCTACCATCTGTGAGATTATGACTAAACACTTCTAAATCAGAATCCTGCCTAAAAGTAATGATACCGCAGTGCCGCGGATCTCCAGTTGGCCAGGGATAGCCAGCCGTAAGTATATAAAGTATATATAAATATAGTTGCAAGTGTAGTAAACTTCTCGAAGAACCTCATGTTGATCAGGAATGGATGCAGAAATGGTTAAAGAGAGGTAAATTCAAAGCAAGAGATGAAAGGCTAATATTGGCGGCCCTTAATAGTGGGCTGCATACATGCTGGTTTACAAAGTCCATTGAACATGTGGGAGAAACAGACAATTGTAGGTTTTGTAAAACTGAACTGGAAACAGTCGCACACCTCGTTGCTAGTTGTGACATACTAATGACAGAAGGACCATATACTGAAAGGCATAATAATGTGGCAAGATTGTTGCACTGAGGATTGTGCAAACATTATGGTACTGAAGTGGCTGAAGAACCCTGGGAACATTAGCCACAAAGCATCATAGAAAATGATGGTCTACATCACATGGGATTACCCATTACCAACAGTCCAAAAGACAGATGCTAGAAAACTGCATATAGTGATCCATGAATAGAGGACAAAAGTAGCATTGATCATTAAAATTACCACACCCATTGACTAGAGTGACTTGAGTACAGGAGATACAAAGTTATAAGTATCAGGATTTGCAGACAGAAATGAGAGCACTGTGGAAGCAAGATATCCAGACAGTTCCAATAGTAGTAGGAGCAACGGGTCTTATAAAAAAGAATCTACAATTGTATTTAGATATGCTACCAATACATGTAACCTATCTAAATGCAATTGTAGATTCTTTTTTTATAAGACCCGTTGCTCCTACTACTATTGGAACTGTATGTTACCAATACATGTGACCAGCTTCCATGGTGGTGCAGCGGTAGCGTTGTTGCCTTACAGCAAGAGGTTTTCCCATTTGATTCTTGGCTTGGGTTGGGAGTGCCTTCTGTGTGGAGTCTGAATGTTCTCCCCACGGTCAAGTGGGCATTTGAAAGACATGCATTGAATGGGTGTGCCTTTGTTGAAGGTTGGGTGTCAGGCTGGCAACACGACACCATAAAAACCAACTGCCAATCATTAATGGACCAGAGTTCTGCTGTGGTGACCCCTAACCAGCAAAAGCCGAAAGACAAACAAAAAACAATACTTGTAACCCTGTAGGAATTGCAGAAGGAGTCATTACTGGGCACACTGTGAGAGCTGCGATGAGCTCTTCTGGCTGATATAAAAGATTTAAACAATACTAATTTCATGAACTTTAACCATACTTTGATTTAGGAATGGGGCCCATTCCCATCATGGTATTAGAAACCCAAAAGATTTGGAGAAAGTAAAAAAAGGGGGTCCATTTTTGTCATGGTATTAGTAACCCAAAAGACTTGGAGAAATTAAACATGTGGATTAACCCTTACACTACTAGATGGTTAACCAATTGGCTCACTAACAGAACACATACTGTGAAAGTTGGAGAATCAAGCTCTACCAGTAGAGCTGCCACCATTGGCGTACCCCTGGGAACCTGTGCTTGGCCCTTTACTGTTTGGAATCTATTTCCTGACAGTCCAGGCTAAAGTATACAGCCTTTGGCTTACCAAGTTTGCTGATTCATGCATGTTGGATGCAATCATTGAGTCCACCAATGATTATAACATACTACAGGAGGGACTAACACAGACAATTGCCTGAGGCCAAAGCCACACGGTCTACAAATAAATGCAAAAATGTGTCTTTATTTTGGCTTTCTGAAAAGTAGAATTCCATGCTAATTACAGCATTGACAACACTCCCCCTATGCTGATCCCCAGTGGTGCAAGATCTGGGAACACACATAGATAGTAATCTGACCTTTGATCACAAAGTGTCCACAATGGTGTGGAAAGGCTATGTGGTGCACCTCATAAGTCAGGCCATAGTATTCTTATCTGAGAATTATATAACAGCACTGTACTCAGACCTCATCAGAACACTAACAGAGTATAATGCTGCACATTGCATTTAGCTCACCAGACACATGCAGCAGCTGGAGAGATCACAGAGGATTATCAACAAAAAATACAGGGCCTACAAACCATGCCATGATGTATGTGGATAGACTGAAAATCTTGTCACTGTAATATGTATTATATAAGATGAGGTGATGTGTGCCTGTTCTCCAGGCCAGTCCATGACCCTGTTCTTGTGGGAGTACTGCACATCCACAAATCAGCAATAGCTGATGATATCCATAGAGACGGGTGACAGGAAAATGGTGAAAGCAGTGTCTCACATGCTGGTGTAAAATGCATGCTGTAATGCCAAGCAAGTCCACAAACACACCCTGCCCCCCATTGACTGCATTGAGAACAGAACCTCTACCTATCTATGTATACTGACTAGGGAACTCTGTATTCAAGGCAAGAACTACAGCTCAAGCCTGACTTGGAGTGTGTCAGACAACCCTTTACGGTTGATGACATTGCAGTGTCTGGTGAGGAGAAAATGCTACTAGCAGTGTCTCACATGCCAATGTGAAATGCACTCTGCAATGTCAAGTAAGGGCACAAACACACACACAAACATCAGATGACTCCAGTGAGAGCAGAATCCTACCTATCTACATTGACTAGAGAACACAGTACTTTACGCAAGTGTCACAGCTCAGGTTGACTTTTACAAAGCTGCAGGACAACTTATGGTGGATGGTATCGGCACTGGATGTTGGAGAGAAGATGTTGGGAGGCCTGCATGAAATGAATGCATAGGTTTGTGCAAGTGTCAGAATATTGTATTATAAATATTTATTATAATAAATAAATAAATAAATAAATACATAAATAAATAAATAAAATTGTCAATCCATGGAAGTGGAGTGGTAACTGTCAAGTACACACTTATGATCTTCTGGCCGGATTAGACAGACACACACACATACACACATGCACACACATGCACACACATGCACACACACACACACACACACACACGCACACACGCACACACGCACACACGCACACACACGCACACACACACACACACACACAGCAAATATTTGACATATTCCTAGATAAGTCTTTCACTTTTTTATGTTTCCACATGTAGTTCCATGGCATGAACACTAAAGGGACTGTAAACAAAACTAATACATGCTATTATATACTTTGCATAGTGCAACAGCAGGCTAATGACTGGCAGTAGATTTTTACGTACCGAGTTGCCAGCCCTAGCGCACAACCTTCAACGAAGGTACGCCCATTCATGCATGTCTCCACACAGAAGACACTTTAGCTGAGAATTGAACAGAACAACGTCTCATTGTGAGGCGACAATGCTACCGCAGCACCACCACCGCTGTACTATCCAGGTGTATACAATACTTTTAAATAAATAGTGATAATGCAATGAAATTATTCTTTATAGTACATTCACCATGTGTTATTGTGTTTTACCTTGGCACTGCATGTTTTAAGAGGCATTGTGCAGAGGTAAACTGCATCATTAAAGAGCTGTTCACTGTTCATTAGGCATTGGTGCATGATGCCAAAATCCATGCAAACATTAAGGCCAAAAAGTGAAGGGCTCCATTTTTTGGTAATTATGTATGTTGTGTGTGACTCTATTTTTGAACACATTATAGGTGTTAAAATTGGGTAGATAGGAAAGTGGTGAAATGGGGAGCAAGCAGTTGAAGAACAAATGGAAAGAAATACTGGAATGTGCAGGAGGGAGTCAGGAAGGAACCATAGCTATCCATTTCTTTAACAGTGTAAACTGAAAATATGTACAGAATATTAGCAGAATTTGGACTGCTACCTCCAGAAAGAAGGGTGGCAACAATGCAATCATATTATATAGCCAATTGGACCAAATCAAGTATGTCAAGAAAACATGCGTGTGAAATGAAAATCTATGTATGGGATGGTATTTTATTGTGAGACGTGCCCACTTTTTTTTAAATTCAGTAAGAGAGAAATGCTGGGTAAGGAACACTGGTATTTCTTGGTCAGGTAAGTTGGGTAAATGAGTAAGCAAATTCCAACAAACAAGACAAACAAGACAAGACACATGGAAGGTGATGGATACAAAAGGTTGGGGAAAACCATGACTGGGATGATGGAGGGGTCAATGAAGGCTCATGGCCATCAAACATGGAGACAGTGAGAATCAGCCACTGGACTGTCATCACTGCCCCATTACACTGCCGGGTACTGGAGTGCTTGATGCCTGCTCCTCCGACAGACCATGAGGGAGAAGGGGCTCTCCATCAGGCATATCTGTGCACCAATGGTGTGGTGCACAACCTAATGCACCAACCCTAGCATCTCCTGATAAGTAAAGAAATCCCCATCTCCACCACTAGTCCCGGAGGGTACTACAGCACCAGCTGCCAGGGCAGTCCTATCTGAGAACACAGGTAGTGCAAGGGCAGCAGAGGCAGTGCTGCCAGGTTGGATCCCAGATGTGCTGGGCATTGATGCTGGAGCAGATGGAGCAGAGCAGGCTGCCCACTGTGGCTGGCTTACCTTGCTGTGCTGTGAAACATTTTGTGATTTGTTACAGATGGATGACATGGAGACATTTTGCTGACACATAATAGAAAATAAAAAAAAAGAGAGATAAGAGTTGGGGTGAGAGGAAAAAAGAGATTAAATTAGTACCATCATATGTGACATACAATGCACTATTACAATTATACAACTATTTTATCTGAACTATTATATTTAAGTACACGCCATATAAGCTACAAACTATAATTATGGATTTGTCAAAGTAATCCTTGCATTGTGCATACATTGCACATATGCTTGGTCCAAGTATACTGATTACAGTACTGTATTTATGCCACTTGTATAGAATTTAATTTATTTAACATTATGAAGGAAATGCAGCTCTGTACAGTTGCTTCTTGTGGTATTTGAACCCACAACCTCTGATTACAGTCTATACACTTGACTACTAAAGTTGGTCTGTACTACAGACTTACACATCCATACTTGATTTTACAGTTAGGCTATATATGCTCATGTTGATACTACTGCAGAGAATACAAAAAATATATAATTAACTTTTAAAGCTTCAATAATACTTCTCTTGTGCTGCATACATACCACTTTCTTCCCTCAGTCTCTCCGGATGATTAGCTTGAGGCTGCTGATTTCACTCAATTTTGGCATTACCTGTGAAAGGGAAAAAAAGCACAGAAGAGCATTATGCATACCAGTCTTGCCTATATTTAGCTTTATATGTATTAAAAATACTCTTTATTGCATACTTACACAACTGTGAGATCTCACCAGTTTGAAACTCAGTAAGCCTTTGTAGGTCATTGAAGTGGTGCCCGCACTGTTCTCCGGTGAGTGGGATGTCAGTCACACTGGATACAGCCTTAGTCAAATACTCCAAGCCTCAGACTTCTACTGGGAGCCAGAAGAGTCCCCCTGCAGAACCTTTGGCTGTGGTGCTTTACCACGAGTCCAATAAATATCCTGGACTCATCAACTTTCCTCCTGTTGGCCCTAAACTGAGTACATTCCCATCTAATGCCAGACATGTCTAATACCAAAAGTAGAGCAATGGCAAATGATAATTTCCTGCCAGTTCTTGTTATTACATTTACTGGTAGTGCGCAAACCCTAGTAATGACGCTAACTGTATTTTTGAAATGTTAAGCAGAGGACAACAGTGCCAAACAGACAAGAAAGCAGCTTTGCAAACAGGAAGGTTAATCTGACATTTGGTATTAGTTTGAGGGGTGTCTGCAGCTATAACTGTTAGGTGAGTTAACCTTGCAGACATGCACTGGGAGAATAAATTCAATCACCTGACACATTTTTGTTCTGGTTTTACACACTGATGAAACTGATTTTTTTTAAAGTGTGGGATTCAAACCTATGCATAAGGGGACAAAACATTTTCTTCTACAGAGGTGATTTTCCATCTTTGCAACAGAAGAAGTGCTGCTCAGACATAGTCATGAATCATTCATAAGTACAGCTAACAGTTTGAGGTGTTAACCATGTATGTGTGTGGCCTGAAGAGGTTCTTGTATTTAGATTCATTTGTGAAAGTGTTTTGTTTAAGTGTGAAGGACATCCATGTCCAGATAGCAGAATTCTACTTGCAAAAATATAGTAGTCATACATTTGAAAACACAATAAGAATGTTTTGTCCCTCATACATATAATTCATATAAGCTCCACTACTGAAAGAGTTATAAGTGGGATTGAATATAATGTGAAATGGAGCAACAGTAAAAATAACTTCAATGTCCTGTATTAGAACCCAGGACCATGCGTATGGCAGCCCTAAATGAAACCTGTTGCCAAACAAATGTTGAAATAATACTTGTATATTTGTCTATTCATTCCTATAAACTAGACTGTTACAACAGTAAAAATATGTTGCACATCCTGTATTTGAATCCAGGACCATCTGTATTACAGCCCTACACTTATACCTGCTACCACAAAAATAGGTAAATGACAGTTGCATAATTCACTATTCATTCTTAAGTTTTGTCTGTTAACTGCCATGCAATGCCACATAGCATGTTTATGTGGTGCCCAACAGAATTAGTAGAATGCATTCTTTTTACATTATTGACTGTTTACATCCTGTCTGCAGGTATTCAATGGCTGTAGGTGCTGGGGAACCTTGTTAACCACCATGCAAAATTTATTTGTGGTGTTGTGTGATGAAAAGCAAAAACTGCAACAACATATCATTTCTGACCTTTACACTGCCTATGCCCTGTCTGCAGGTGTTCTGTCTGTTTCTTGTATGAGCCACTGGTCCAGGTTTGCCCACTTCTAAGTGTCGCACAAATGAGATAAGCACAGCTAAACTTGACATTCATTGTGTGTCTCTGTTTCCCTTGTTTGCACTAAGCCATGCAACACACAGACACTGGCATTAAAAAATCAAATCAAATCAAATCAAATCAAATAAAGGATAGATTAGTTGAAATGAAGTAAAACAATCTATAAAATAAACACTACAAAATAGTTGTTGGCACATGTGAAATATTTTTACACAGATCTGGATTTGAACTCTCACTGCAATGAACCTTCAGAGCACAGTAAGGGTGTTTTATCCATCTTTCCCACAAAAATAGCTTTGCAGCAGGGAAGTGAAACCATTCTGCATACAACCAACTGCAGTATCATCCACAATGCTAACAAAACATATGACAGTTGTTTGTACATGTACACATTTTAGATGTAATGCATTGACTGATCACACAACCATTTATAACTATTGCCTACAAAAAGGCAGCTCTGCCTTATCTCTCTGTGTTTGTTTCTCTCCTTTTCTCATCTGAGCAGTAATCTGAGACATGCAATCTGTAAGGCATTCTATACAATTGTCCTTAAAATTTGTGAAGATATTAAATGTTAATAAAATATAGTTGTCAACAAACGGAGAGAAGTTTGGATGTTACTAAACAGAAACTGTGAAATGTGTGTTGCTTACTTGCATTTAAAACATTGATACAATTACTTCTACACTTGGTAAGTCTACGCTGGCTGACACACTCACTGTAGATAGGGCAATCTGAATTGCTGTTGTGTTTTCCTTTTTCCTACCTATAATCATTCACAGTTGCAAGTCATTAGCAACAAACACTGAGGGAGTGCTTCCACTATGTTTACATGTGCTACACAGAGCTAAGTAATTAGGATTCAGCAATTCTAATGAGTTCACACCTCATTTGCATCTTCACTGTGCTCACAGCCCTAAATCTACACCATAAAAAGGGAACAGTGTAGCTAGGGAAACTGAAGGTGAGGAGACTTGTTTATGTGGGTAACACAAAAGAAGAGATGACTTTGCAATATTTCTGCACAGAAGACTACTGATCTTGAAAAGATATGGTTGCATTTACAGCTATATACTGCATGTACTGAAATGTCATTAAGAAAAATCTGTTAATATATATATATATGTATATATATATATATATATATATATATATATATATATATATATATATTATATATATATATATGCGTGTGTTAATTAGCAAATGCTACTTTTATTTGTATGCATTTGTTAGAAGTGTACTGATGGCATGGGCATGTTTGTCAGGGCATTTCACTTTCTCAGATGTAAAGCCTTATTAACTGTCATCACAAGTGCTAATGTTGCAACCCCTTTTCTGTATACATTCTTGTATTGTTATTTCCATGAAATGTAAATTTTCTATATTGTCGATGAGACAGGGGTGTTAGCCTTCTAAGATGGACCATACACACCTCTATGGGAATGCTGACCACAGGTAGACATGACTGGCAATAGCTTAAGATGGAATTTTCTGTTTTAAATCTGTACACATGTTTCAGAGACAGTTCATTTGATAGCACGTTTACCATTTCACTGATTGTTAGCAAAATGTGTCATTTGCCTGTTTTTTTGGTGGTGGGGGAGCAAAGTTGCATTTCTGTTTTGGCACAAACAAGATATTTTGCTATTGTTACTCTCCTTGTTTTGGATCCAAGCTTACTTTGTGTGTGATTGTAATATGTTAAAATCACACAATTCCTTTTTTTTTACATTTTAATATCTTGACCTTTTTATGTTTCTTCAGTGGGTGAGTGAAATGCTACCCTTTATGTGTTATATGGAAACAGGACTTTTAGTTATGTTATATTTATGTGTATTATCCTTTTGTTGTATTTTAGGATACCTAGGACTATGGCACCCAGGCATCCCAATCCCAAAAATCCCTCTTCACTGACCCTGAGAATCAGGTCATTGTGGAGGCGTTTAGGCAATGTGGTACCTTCGCTTTCAGAGGGAACATGGAGATATGTCAGGCAGAATGCAAATTTGGCAGGAGATAGTTGCTGATGTGAATGCAGTAGGTGGCCGCAGCAGGACATATGATCATGATCAAGTGCTCAATATGGCCACTGACATGATTTCATCTGGACGGAGAAGAGCAGATGCAGTGGCCCATGACTGCATGCGCACTGGGGGGGGCAACTACAGGCCCACCACTAACAGCAAATGAAGAGTTCCTGTCCACTATAAGGGATAGAGACAGCAACCTGGAAAGTGCAGAATAGCATGTTATTGACATTGGTGCTACTGTCTCAGGATGAACAAGTATATCCCAGGAGAAGCTTGTTTATGTGGGTAACACAGAAGAAGAGATGACTTTGCATTGTTAAATACCCATGTATCTCAATTGTTAAATACCCGTGTATAGTAAAATATTGACAGCCATATGTAAATTCTGTTTAACAATAAATTTGTTTGGGGGTAGAGTTGTAAAGTGATACAGTTAACAGCACATTCTGATTGATTACACATGGGCTTAGATTTGACTTGTCATCCAAGTTGTTGTTAAAAGTATAGTTAATAGACATATATAAGGCAAAAAGTTTTAACCCTGCTATGTTACTGTTAACTGTGATGATGTTCTCCTTACCTTTTGTTTAACTTCTTCTAGGACCATCAGCCATGGCAAGCATAGCATAATCTGAACATGGTAAGCCAAATATTTTTTTTGCCAGTAGTGATGAGCACTACAAAGAAATATATATTTTTATCCATGTGTGTGATGAGGGTATCAGGACTGTTGTGTATATTGCTGTACTGTCTGTAGTAGTGACACCACTGTTAGTTTGTTAGCATACACTTGAATATAGTAGTGTAGCTATTAATTTATTTCCTGTGTTTGTTGCATATTATCACAGGTGATCCTGACAGTGGAAGTGTAAGAACTCTTACCACTTGATGTCAGAGTATCAGCAGACTCTTTTGATGATGGTGACCAAAAAGAGGCACAGTCGGGGGAACAGAGGTTTAATCTAACAATGAGGTTGACATTAAGCCATCTCTGTAATTCCACTGAACACAGCCAGTAGGCTTGCATCATCCCATTCCAGTGAACTCTCAGATATTGGACATTTGGAGAATGAGACAATCAGGGAAGTGTGGCTACTGTGTCTTCAGTGCCTGTTGACTCTGGCCATAGCTGAAGTGTGGGTGAGGTTCCACTCAGGAGAGTTGTTAGGGGTGATCTGAGGAGTCCTGCTGTCCATCTTCCACCTGATTCAGGTGTGTCTTCCTGTGCTACCAGGCGTCCATCTAAGGCTGTCATGGAGGCATGGAATATGATCCTATAGGTCTTCCAGAGAAATGCTTAGGGTCATAGACATGGCAAAGGCTGAGATGCACGACTGCCTCCACCATGTTGCCAGTTCAATGGATCAGATCAATGGTGTTTTGGAACAGGCAGTATCTGTGATGGAACATCTGCTGGAAGGGGGACGGCATCCTCATGAGCATAGTTTTACCACATCATCTGCTGTTAGCTGATGTAGCAGTGCCCAATCATGCAACCATAGTGGTGTTACTTCCACTGCTCTGTCAGTGGTTCAGGTGTCCAAACCCACATGTGGCAGGCCATGGGGTCATGGTTCTGGTCATCCTCATAATGGGACCTTATCCGGCAGACATCAGTCATGTTCAGTTAGCAGCAGTACATATGACTATGGTCATGGATGTGCCAGTGCAAATCCTGGCAGAGCCAGTTCTCATGGCTGGGTACAGCAATGATGAACTGTCACCTCTACTATGCATGGCTCACACCTAACCAACATACCAAGACATGGAGCTAGCACAGAGCTTGGCTGTGTTCATGCAGACACTCACACACCAATTTCACCTGCAGGAGCCATACATACATACATACACACAACAGTTACATTTTTCAGCCATGAAGCTTAAACCTCATTTTGTTTCACTGGCCATTTGTTACTTTATCTGAATGTCTGCCTGATTCTCTTTCTTGCTCACACACACACTCACTGACCTTTTGTATCAGCATAAACTTTCTGCTCCTCCTACACAACACCCTTTGCAAGTGATGACAACTGTGCCATATCTTTGTTTTCTATATTTTGGATTCAGGGATACATAATATTTGTGTCTGATGTTCAGGGTCCATAGATGACTTGGTGCTTAGTATATCTGCATTGGTGATGTTGTTTTGTTAATTGTACCTTTGACATATTTTGGTCTTAAAAAGCTAGACAACTGATAAAATCAAACAATTTTTTGTGTCAGAGTATTTTTAATAACCTTCTGAGGGTTGTAAGTCTGAAAGTGAAATTTCTCTCATTACTTTCTAACTTCTTTCTTTAATGATTTTCCAGTATAAAAGAATGATGCTAAACTGAGGACATTCAGTGACTATCAATACTTTTGGGAAGTATGAATGTGTGAATCCTTGATGCCTGAGGCCTACTACTAGATAGAGAACATATGTAGTCACATAAGTCCCTGCTGTCACATGTTAAAGTCATTTCTGTACAAATCACCCACCTCTTACTTGCTTAGATTACCAAGTAACAACTAGCAAAAATATGCTATTCATGTGTATTATTACACAATACACTCCAGGTTCAACACTTATCTTGTAAATTCAGCAGTTGTTACAGTTTTAGTTCAGTGTTGACTCTGTCTGATGCTAGCTGTGCCAGCCATTAGGTAAAGGTTGTGAGCATAGCCTGGCATCAATGTTACTAACTATATGTGCGTATGATGATGGTTTTAGCCCATTAGGTGGTGAATGAGTGTGCTATGCATTGCCTCTTAGCCAATATAAGAGCATATTGAGCACACCTACGTCTGTCTACACCCACAGCAGCTGTTAGTTCCCCCCTGTCATTCCTCACCTATGTGTGGCTGTGGTGACCTTGCCATTGGTGGTGGGATGTGTGTGCCCCTTTCCCTTGCTGATCCTGCTGAAGCTGCTTTCTCAGGATGATGTTGTGAAGCATGGCACAGATGGTGAATATTTCAGTACATGTACATGGATTGTACTGCAGGGCTCCTCCAGATGTATGTAGGCACTGGAACCATGACTTCAGCAGTCCAGACATATGCACTATGATGTTTCTGGTTTGAGCGTGTACCATATTATGCTGTTCTTCAGTGGGTGTGTGTGCATTTCAGATGGGCGTCATCAGCCATGGTTACAGTACATAAACTGCATCTTCCAGCAAATTACCCTGTGGGATATACCCCCCCCGAACATCTGATACAGTTTGGAGGTGTGCCAGATATGTGAGTCTTGGTAAATGCCTGGGTTGCCAGCACATACGTTCAGGATGATTCCCTTGGCTTTACACATGACTTGGCAGTTAATAGAGTGGAAGCCATTTATATTTATGTAGACCCTTCCCTGTTCCCCGGGTAGTGCCTTAATTTCTATATGTGTACAAATTATGGCATCCAGTGCTTCGCATACCTCCTAACTGTCCAGATTTTATATAATTTCCAGATTTTTGCTTCATATTTTTGGTCTGGTCCTCATAAAATTTGTGGTTTTCTGGATTTTTATGACAAATCAGTGAGGATTCAATTTACTAAATAATGACAGGCATTTGTTTTTCTCACTTCATATTCTTCAGGAAATACATGGTCACACAACACATTTTATTATAGCAACTTTCTAAGTTTATAAGAGCAATAGTTCACATTGGTCTCTATTTTGGGGGTTTTGTCCCCCCATTATTTCTTTCTTTGTCCAGATTTTTTGTACTAAGAATTTGAAAGCTATCCTTCAGGGTAGTGTGCTACAGGGCAGTACTCCTGCATATCTGTGGCCCTGTCCTCAGGAGCATGTGGAAAATATATGTGGTCACAGTTGGGTTGGAGCATAGCATTCAGGAATTGATGGAAGATCCTGGATGCTGATGCATGTGACACCCTCAGCATGTCCCCTGTTGGTCTATGAAAGGTTCCTGTAGCTAAAATTATAAGTGCCACACATACCATTTTTCTTGACTGGTATGGGTTTCCCTTGGTCTGCCCTGGGTCTGAGTTGAGGATGACAGAGATTGCAGAGTTTCTGTAGTGTGTCTCCATCCACCATGTAGAGATCTACAATTTCCATGTCAGGCTGATTATGATAAGTTAAATGGAGTCTGAAAACTCTTCTCCTTCTTGGCCTTAATCTATTAGCAGTTGCAACAGCAGCAGCAGCATAGACATCGGCATGTTGCACATAGACATGAATTAAAGCAACAGGAGCCCCTGACATTCTTTCTGTGCAGACTCCTTTCTGTGGCTGTATTCCAATAGGTTTTGGAATTCACAGTTAAAACCAGCACTTAGTCTACATGGTTGCTTTATAACTTGTTGAATAGTTCCTTCATCTTAGATTGGTTGATTAGCAATTAACATACAATTAAGCTGCTTATGCTGTAATTAGCATACCACAGTGTTTACCTTGGTTGCACTTACTGAATACAAAACAGTGCGCTCTGCACATTATGTTAGCGGACCATGTAGGGTTTATTGAATCTGTCCAATTCTGTTTATAAACTTGAATATTTCTAGAATGACTGGATTTATGTTAGCATGAATTTTAGGAAGGACATGAAGTGTGAAACATAAACGCATGTCATTATTTAGTGACTTTAAAACCTCAGTGATTTGTCAGAAAACCAGACATTTTATAAGGAACAGACCAAAATATGAGGCAAAATTATGGGCATTCTGTCAAAATATGGACAGTTGAGAGGTATGTATATATATATATATATATATATATATATATATATATATATATATATATATATATAAAGACCCCTGTTTTAGTTAATAAACCCCATAGCATAATTGGCATGTTTATATTTGCATTTGTATGGAGTACTGAAAATGATTAATAATGAGAAAAAAAGAATAACTGTTAATATTCTGAAATCGGGATACAGAGAAGTATTGAACATAGCAGAACAGAAAAAGATAATGATGTAACAAGTGGAGGAAGGAGTAATGTATAGCAGGAAAATGAAAATAATTTAAAGTAATGAAACAGGAAGTACTAGAAAACAGAAAAGAATGGTATAATATAATGAAAATATGTTATTATATATACACATGGACTGAACTCAAATACAAGTAATAGAACTGTCTCATAAAATAAAAAAGGCAATACATGAAAGAAAGATCAGGTTGGGAGAATAGTCCCCGGGATTCAGAAAAGCTAAAACCCCGTGCAGGAACAGTGTAGCAGAACCTGCATGGAGTTTGGCCACTGAGCGATTCAGCAAACAGCTAATCTGATGTGCACGAGCCTGTTTACACTATTCCTTCAAGGAAGACCATGCAGCATGCTAATCACCTCATTTGCTGGTGAAAACCATGCAAAGGAGGTGATTTAGCGATTCAGGAAGTTGCCAGGTCTCCGTGCAGGAACAGTGTCAGTGCAGAACATTTCTGCAGAAAAGAAAACAAAGGCATGACAGCACAAATAAAAGTATGTATTTACATCTGTAGGCATGCCAATTGCCAAATATATGGCCATTGGCATGAATAAACATTTAATTTTAATGAAAAATAAACTTTTTTGGCCAATTTCTGCCGTTTAAGCATAGTGCTGCAGCATGCAAACACGATTGTGCCAGAAAAAAATGTGAAAACCCAAGTTTAAAGAAAATCTGCATTTTGCCATTATAGTCTATGGCATGCAGAATCAAAACACTACCAGGGGACAGTGGTTGTCAAGGGGAAAGGCTCCGTGTCAGTGCAGTATCTATGGGCTAAGGCAGTGGGGTATGCAAATGAGGAGAAATTTACTAAATCACAAAATATTCTAAGTCCAAAACCTGCACCTAACCATGTAGGTGCTAGAACAGGATCTTGTAGGCAGGAAGAGCAACTAACATGGAAAGGGGGTGTGTCATGCTTGCTGCAAGCACATTGGAGCTCCATTACCTGGGTTTGTGCTTAGCTAGGCACAGCTAAGTGAGGGTGTGTGTCTGAGGCTGAAATGTTTTACACCATGAAATGAAGAATATGTTCGCATCCAGGGAGAAACATTTCTGCTAAAATGTGTTTAACTTAGCTAAACGGATTTGCGCAGCGCACACTGAGACTTAAAAAAAAAAAAAAGAAGAAACACGGGAAATGGCAGCACTGTGTATATGTAAGCAAGGGGGTGTGTCCGAGGCTGTATAGAATTGTTTACATTGTCTAAACAGGTGTGCACAGAGCGCACCGGGATTTAAACCACAACAATAAAAAAATACATGAAATGGCAAGTGGAGCAAGAAAAAAAAGGGAAATACCAGCATAGAGGCACTCAAATACAAGTAATAGAACTGGCAGGTGGAATGTATCATACTCAGCCAATCACACAGGCAGCATCTGTAGCACACCACTATAAACTATGCAAAGCAATTTTAGTCTGCTTTTAACCACAAACTCTACACCGCTGGTGTACACCGATGGGGAAATTTTATCTGACAAAACTAATAAAATGTTAAGGGCTGCTTTCGCTCTCATACATCAGTATGTGCAAGAGGCTGAGGGTGGTGAAGAGGACAATGCTAACAACTGCCCCAAACTTATGAGGATGAGGAGAAGAGTGTTCAGGCCCAAGGTAACCTGCCAGGGGCTACATGATCTGGAGATATTAGAGCGCTACAGAGTCGACAGGGACATACTGCAGCAAACTATGGAGCTGTGCCAGCCTCACCTCACATCCAGAACAAACAGAGGGGAACCCATCCCAGTGGATACCAAGGTATGTGTAGATCTAAAAATACTAGCTACAGGAACTTTCCAAAGACCTACTGGGGATATAATGGGGGTCTCACAGGCATCTGTGTCCAGGATACTCCACCAGTTCCTGGATGTCATGACACCAAATGCGGAGGAGCACATTAAATTCCCCACCACCCGTGAGGCGAGGACCCGCAATATGCATCTCTTCCACCATGTAGCAGACTACCCAGAGATACTGGGTGCCATAGACTGCCCGGACATCCACATCAAAGCACCACCTGGTGACCTGGGAAGGGTCTACATAAACCGCAAGGGGTTCTACTCCATCAACTGCCAGGTCATGTGCAATGTCCAGAACATTATCATGAATGTGTGTGCTGGCTGCCCTGGAAGCTATCATGTCTTCTACATCTGGCATTCCTCACAGCTGTATCAGAGGTTTGCCGGGGGGACATCCCATATGGCCATTTTAGTGGTGGATGCTGGCTACGCACTGGAGCCATGGATGATGACACCCATCAGAAACACACAACACACCCACACAAGAATGCCATAATGAGGCACACGCACAAACCAGGATCATTATAGAGTGTGTGGATGCTCAAGTCACAGTTCTTCTGCCTTGACATATCCGTTGGAACCTTGCAATACTCTCCAGCCACATGTGCACACATGGTCATAGTATGTGGCATGCTACACAATATGATCTTGCAGAAACAGCTGCAGCAGGAACAAAATGGGGAAGGGCCACACAGCCCCCCACTATTGCCAAGACCTCCACAGGCACAGACGGACTCAGAGGAGGAACATCCTGAGCCTGCCCCTGTAGGCAAACGGAGGCATGCCCAGTGTGCCCTGACCTTGGCAAAGAGGAAATGCATAGCAAATACACTGACACTGTATGGACCCAGGGCCTGATCTCTCTCTCTTTCTGACTAGCACACACAGTAAAATGGATGCCAAGTATCACACCACCTATACCTGACCATGTATAGGCAGTGTATTGTGTGCATCTGACATAGTCATCTCTCAAGCACCACCCTCACAGCAGATGTAGGCACAAAGTAAGCCAGTCTCTGTAACAAATTAATCCATGTAAGGGAATGGGGTGGTTACCTGGGATAGCAGCAGACAACTGACAGCTCTGTGGGAAAGCAGGATGTGTATCCCCAGTACTGCCCTACCCACACTATGCAGTACCACCCTAGTCAACAAATATCACTGCAGTATATGCGGTGAGCCAAATAACTAGGGAGGTCATAGGACATATCCATGGATGTCAAAGTGGGGGTCCCATACCAACAACCAACCCCACACAGCATATCAGCTGTAGAAAACCATACAGAAACGCCTGGCAAAGGCCCCCACAGGGCAACATCCATGAAATCTCTACCCACAGACTTTTACACTTTGATGTCACGGCAGGTCTGGCAGTGGCAGTATAGCTCTAAAAGGTAAGAAGTCTGAAACTACAAATGTCTATGCCAGAGCAATCTGACCTGTGGCTGATACTGTTATGCCTGTAGTTTGAAAGATAGGGCATACCACTATGCTACATGGGACCAAAATGTTAAGCAAATATCAGCACAGTCTGTGCAGATGTGTATTGTGTACAGTCATGTCACCCCCCCATAGTCCCACAAAAATGTAGTAACATGTTTCTAGACTTAAGCAGCATCCAGCTGTCATCCAGAGTGATGGCACAATAGTAACAGAAAGCAATTGTCAGTAACACTCACAGTCAACTTACTGGTGCTATCCCAGGGGTTTCTCCTGCCGGCAGCCTGGGAACATATCAGAATACACTGCCCTGCTACAGATGGCCTGCATCTGTCACACGTGGCCTACATGCCTTTGGAAAATGCCTATGCCTCACCCAAGGTGCCCTTTAGGGAGTGTCATGGGGTCAATAACACCAACATAACACAGTCCACAAAATGCAAAGAAGACCATGCTGACATCTGCTAAGAGCAAACCTGCCGGCCTCAGGGAGCCAGAAATTGGGACAAAGCCATGAATAATGGGGTGATGAAGGCCCAGAGAGAAGGACACCTGTGAAACATTGCTCTAATAATGTTATGAAGTTGATGGAATTATTTGTAGTAGCATGGAATATCTGATGGGTATGAAGTCTGAAACTGCAATGTCAACTGTCAGTAATATCTGACTTCAACCCTGAGTGACTTGCAAAACACTTTTGCTGGAAAACCACACTTGATTAGGTAACCAACATGATATATGAGTCATAGATGTGGACATTCTGTGATACTTTGTACAGTCAACAGGGAGGGCTAGGAGTTTAAACATGGGAATGCACTCCCTGCAGGCAGGCCTAACCCTGGATGATGGTGACATGTCTGTAGCGACAGAACCCTGGGGCATAGCCATAGGGAGTAACACACTCCTCCCTGATCATTCATCCTATGCATCATCCTGACCCCAACATGTGGCCATCCAAGCAAAATGAGGTGGGCCATACAAATATGTATGACAAACACACACCTCCAGGCTGATCAAACAGTCTGACACACACAAGACCCTACAAGTGCAGTCAACCATTGAGGAGAGCCCAATGCAAAATACTGGTAGCTATAGGCAAACATATTTGCCCAGGACACACACACCCCAAATATCCTATCCCCTACAAATCTATCTGGAGTCTGCTTGCCACCCTGATCCTATCTGACTTATAATACCCAACTGTGGACTGGAAATCAGACCAGGCCAGAACATAAATGCACAGATTCCATCATTGTAATATATCACCAAGGTGCTGGGCCATTTCCACAGCACCAACAGTCAATTGCTTGTAGACACACCCCTTAACTTGCCAGATTGTGCAAGAATGCATAGCATTTGGCCCATAAACCTTATGTGTGCATCATCTATCCTGTATTCCTCTGGTAAATCACTGTGATGACATGAAGAGGTATGTCACCAGGTACTGGAACAATACATAACAGTGCCAAATGGCATATATGACAGATGTCTGCTAAAACAAGCCCTGTAGCCCTAGCAACCTATACATTACTGAGATAAATTTTCACAATCATTGTATGGCCCATTGCCCCCACAATTGGATAGGCTATTTCCAGATATCCTGCACCAACAGGTTGAGGAGGTATGGCTGTAGCACAAAACAAACTAGACTTGATTACAACAATCCCTGGAATGGAGTCCCACATGTACTATAGAAGGACACACTGGGTATGCTCATACAATTAGAGACATGTCAGTAGGATCTAGGAATGAACAGGCTTTCCCCACCCAGTGCACTTTCCATTGTCTCACCTTAGCAGTCCTGAAAATGTCTGTCACCATAGAAGTCACTTTTGTTAGATCCAGCCCCATAAGCTCTGTAGCGAGGGCAATAACTGCATAACACAATACTGCAAATAACTAGTTAGGTAGGAGTTCTAATCTCATTCCTGGCAAATGTAAAAATGTTTGTGTGTGTGTGTGTGTGTGTGTGTGTGTGTGTGTGTGTGTGTGTGTGTGTGTGTGTGTGTGTGTGTGTGTGTGTGTGTGTGTGAGAGAGAGAGAGAGAGAGAGTGCATGTGTGTGTGTGTGTGTGTGTGTGTGTGTGTGTGTGTGTGTGTGTGTGTGAGAGAGAGAGAGAGTGCATGTGTGTGTGTGTGTGTGTGTGTGTGTGTGTGTGTGTGTGTGTGTGTGTGTGTGTGTGTGTGTGAGAATGTTCACAACTAAAAGCTTTTGGGTCCATTCCAACCCAGTAACTATTCCCTTTCCTTACTTTAGCAGTCCTGCAGATATCAGTCAACTTAGAAGTGCCTTCCATCAAGCTTCAGCCCCATAAGCTCTGTGGCATGTGTGATAACTGCATAACACACTAGTATACATAGTTAGGTAGGAGCTCTAATCTCAATTCTGGAAATGTAAAAGTGTGTATGTGTGTGTGTCCACCACTAAAAGCTTTTGGTCCATTCAACCCAGTACACTTGCCATTTCCCTTCTTTAACAGTCTTGCAGATATCAGTCATGTTAGAAGTGCCTTCCATGAGAATTCAGCCATATAAGCTCTGTGGTGCATGTGATTACTACATACCATGATAGTACAAATAACTAGTTAGGTAAGAGTTCTAATCTCAGTCCTGACAAATGTAGAAGTGTGTGGTTGTGTGTGCAAGATTGAGGTAGTTGTGATTTTGTTTGTTTATGGGTGAAACAGTTTTATGCCATTCCCACTCACGATACTTCACAGTGCCCCACCTTATCAGTCCAGATGATGTCAGTCCCTTATCAGCAACCTTGGCCAGCTATTTGTCCTCTAAGCTCAGTAGTGTGTGTAATAAATGTGTGACACTATAGTACAAATGAGTAGTTTGGCAGGGGTTCTACTCTTGTATCCAGCAAATGTGAGTGTGTGTGGGTATGTATGTGTGTAAATATAAGTATTTTGATATGTTTCCCACCCACTGCCCTACTTTATTAGTCCGGCTGGTGTCATTCCCCATATCAGCACCTTTGGGCAACTCTCATCCTAGTAAGCTCTTTAGCACATGAGGTAACTGTGTAACACTATGGTACAAATCGCTAGTTAGGTATGCGGTTCTACTCTCAGCTCTAGCAAGTATATGTGTGTCTGTTTGCAGGATAAAGTATTTTGATAAGTTTAACACCCACTGCACTACTTTATCAGTCCGGCTGATGTCATTCCCTTTATAGGTTCACAAGTGTGTAGTAGGTAATGGCCCAGGAGCCTTAACAAGCCTAGCACATATAAGGACCCTGCCATTGTGCAACCTGATGTTACATCCCAGTGCCTGTATCAAGTATAGCCACTGCAGTGATCCTTGGGTTGAACTGTCTACAACCTATCCAGTCATCAAGATTTATCTGGAACAGGGTCAGCTAGGTGCTCTGCATGACATGTATGGGAAGTGTATTCCAGGGCATGTACAGTTTCTTGGTGAGGGACCTGTCCCACCAGCATGTCATGGTGATTGTGGTACTGAGGTAGAGGTCTCTACAGGGTGTGGTGTGGATAGATTTATATGTAGCATTTCTAAACCAGATGGGTCAGACATGGTTTTGTAAGTCAAGCACAGATAGTTGCTAATTAGGTGATATGACACAGAGAATAGCTTGGGTCCTCTGAGTCTGTCTGTGTAGGATGTGGGTTTAATGCCTAGGAACCCCTTGTGAGGTGCTTCTGTGGTTTCTCCAGCTGTAGCAGGTGTCTGGGGATGTACATGGCAAATGGGCCATAAAACCTGGGGAGTGGTCTAATGAGGGAATAGTAGACAGAGATCATTACCTCTGTCTTCCTGGATGCAAAACTCTTGGCAATGCAATGTGCCATATAGAAGGACTTCCTGACCACAGTGGCAATGTGGTGCTTGAAGGAGAAGTTGCTGTCAACCTGTGTCCCCAGATGTCTTATAATGCCTACAGTGTTCATTGGGCTCCCGTTGATGTGGAACTTACTGGGAACTGAGTGTTTTACCAAAGGGGATGATAACGTATTTTGTGGTGTTAAGCTTCTGGCCATGGTTTCCACACCACTCATTGGTCTCACTGAGGCTTTTCTGTAGGATGTCTGCATCACTTGTGGAGTTCATGAAAGCTCCCAGCTTGCAGTCCTCTGTGAACTTGATCAGCCAGAGTTCCTCTGTGTTGGGCTAGACTCCTGAGAAGTAGATGCTGGACAGGACACTACCCAGTACTGATCCCTGTGGGACTCCTCTTGTGACTGCTTGCCAGTCTGACTTGAAGTTTGCCACTGTCACATTGTGTGTTATGTGAACCAATTTGCAAATCACCCACTGATATAGGGGTTGTTGCATAGTTTGTTGTGCTTACCAATAATCCCTGACTGAAGAATGGTATCAGAAGCCTTGGCCAGATTGAGGTAGGCAGTATGCAGTGCCTTACTGTCATACACAGCCCTGGTGACTCACTGAAAGACATCAACAAGGCTGAGCAGGCATGATCTGCCACTGACAAAGCCAAACTGTGTGTAGTCCAGAGTTCCAGAGTTAGGAGATCACCCATATCTTGGTCAGTCAGGTCCCTGATGATGTACCCATACCCATGCATAGTAGACTTGTTAGGCTAAGGGCCCAATAATCCCCAGGGTCTGTAGATGCTACATCTTCGTGGAGAGGGATGCCTGTGACAGTGTGTCATTTTGGAAGGACAAGGCCTGAGGTGAGGCTGTGACTGACCAGGGCACACAGATGTGGTGCCAAGTCTCTTTATATGTCATGTAGAACACAGCCACAGATATGTGTGGGTCCCATGGAAGCTGTATCCTTGCCTGTGGAAAATGCAGGTCTAACCTGGCCTGCAGTAATGCTGGGTGCCTGGCATTCATCTACCATTATGATTGTCCTCATTGGGGAGGGGGGAGGTTTAAATCTGGCACTGAATGTGTTGCAAGACTGTGGCCAATATCTGTTGTGTCAGAATAGGAATCAACATTGTGCAGTAACTCACAACACTTGTGGTTATTGCTGTGGAGGATGTTGATATGACTATAAAAGGCTTTTATGATTGTTGTCAGTGTCTGCTGCAAATCTGCCTTCATAGCTGCCTGTAGGTGATTCCATGAGGGATCCTAACTTGTGTTTAAGGCTAATAAGAGGGTTCACCAGTCTTCGAACACTTTCATTCTCTGCAACAGTGTCCTCATTATGTTGTACACATTAGTAATGGCAGGGGACCATCACAATGGCTTCCAGTATTTGGAGAACAGTGTTTGTGTTGTGTTGGCTACATATTTGTGCAGTGCATATGTGTATGATGTGACAGTCATGCAGCTATTTCCCATTGGCTTGGGTGCAGTGAAGTCATCCACCCCTGTTTTTATGACTGCAATGTCAGCATTGGAGAGGTTTTGCAAGGTGGTTACATTTCTGGGGGGTGTGGGGGAGATGTTGAGCTCCGTGTTGATTACATCATGTTTGGATCTGTCCAGGTAGGGATTGACAATTGTGATCGAACAACAGTCAAATATGTAAGTAATCAACATATGTCAAGGTTGTTGCATCCTGTACTGGGGGTCAGTATGAGCCAGTTTAGGACATTGGAACTGATGAATTCCATGAAGCGTTGGGCCAGTGTACTTGTACTTAACTACTTTACTCAGGTGATAGAGGGGTAGTTGAAGTCTCCTACTATGTCAGTGCTGGGTTAGACCTTCATAGATACCAGGGTGTTGGGAAATGTGCATTGACAGTCTAAGGACATAGCTGGGGAGTGATAGCAGGCTATGGTGTGGATTGCACTATTCCCCAAAGTCAGTTTTACCAGAAGTACCTCTGATGCATTATGCTGGGATACTAGTCTGGAGGTGTGCATATCCATTATGGATATGGAGACAACACCACCTGTGGAGGTGTCATCCATGTTTTGGTGCTGACAGCTGTGGAATGCATCATAGCTTGTTAGTGCAGGGCTGCTGTTTGCTACTGTGAACCACCTCTCCATTACAGCACAAATGTCAATGTCCTTTACCCTGAGAAGCTTTGAGTGAGTGCATCTTAACAGTTAGATGTCTAATGTTGAGCAGTGTGACCCTCAGACTGCATACATGTCTAGCTGTTATGGTGGCAATTTGATTTTGAACACTGCCTAATAAGGCACTATAGGGGTGGCAAGACACTTATCCTGTACCAGGAAACCCAGGGGTGACAGATTTAGGACATTGCTGGCAAGGCATTGAGGTCTGTCAATCATGTTATCACAAGCAGAGTGATACTGGATCCCCTGAGAATGACACACAACATGTAAGCCAATGTTGCAGTCAGTTACCTTTTGAAAGTACTTTAGCATCATTCTGGGTGATGGCAGTATACTGCTCAGGGCTACTGTCACCTGCCTCGACAACATAATCCGAGTTTTCAACCATGTAACTTGTCATGTAGCCCAGGGAGGTGTGTCTCAGGTCATTCACACCCACATGGATGATGGCAGAGTGTACACGTAGCTGTTGTGGAGTGGCCTGGCTGGGTGTGCCATGTGTTGGATGCTGGCATGTGATAGACAGTTGTCTGTTACCTCCTCCATAATCAACATAGTGAGTGGGACATCTGCGTGCCACAGTACTGAGTCACCCATGATCACTGTCTTGTTCAAGGTAGTTAGCCTTAGGAGCTTAGGTTGAGGGGCACACTGTGTAGGTGACATATGTGTCCTTTGGCATGTACTATGTGGTGGTGTCTGAGTAGGTGTCTGTCTTGCTGGTCTGTACTATTTGTGTAAATGTTCATTGAGTGTCTCTTTGAAGGTGGGTGTGTGGCTTTTCAGTGTATGCCAGGGCTGTTATAGTGGGTGTTGAGGCATGTTATGTGGTCCACATGGTGTGGGGCAGGTGTGATCTCATCTTCTTGACCAGCTATCCCACTCTTTGCTGGAGAGTGCATATTTCCACATTTGGGGATATAGGGGTAACTCTCACTGGTCTGAGTGTTTGGAGTTTAGAGGAGAGGGTTGTCTGTGTACATGCGGCAGTTGCAACAGTGCCTCAGAATGGACATGTGTGCCAGGTTAATGGGTGTAAGCATAGAAAACCACACTTCAATCATGCCAGGAGGGGTGGTCATAAGTAGTAAGTACTGGGGATAATTCCATGATGATGAGTACTGCTGATGGCTCCCAGGTGTGATACACTTATTGATACAATAACCTGTTGAAGTGCAAAGCTATAATGCTATTTGAAGTGCAAGACAGAAAGAAGAAGGATGATGTATGGGAGAAACTGAAAGCAGACTTCTTGCCACCTGTAATACTTTACCTCAGCTATGCAGTCATCAGCACCTTTGGGCAGTTGCAAGCCCAGTAAGCTCTTCAGCATGTGCAGTAACTGCATAACACTATGGTACAAATAACTGGATAGGCACAAGTTCTAATATCAATACTGGCAAGTGTGTGTGAGAATCATGTACTGTGTGGGTTATACCATTTTTGACTTGTGAACCACCCTTTACACTTCCCCTTACTCCAATTTAGTAATCCTGTTGATATAATTCACCTTAGAAGTACCTTTGGACTAGATGAAATTGTATAAGCTCTGTGGCATATCTAATAACTGTGCAACACTATAGTAGACATAACTAGAAAGGCAGGAGTTTTGGTCTCACTACTGGCAACTGTGTGTGGGTGTATGTGTGAATTTGATACTGTGTGGCTTATACCATTTTGATTTGTGTACCACCCAGTACACTTCCCCCACCCTGCTTTACTACTGCTGTTGTTGTCATTCATCTTAGACAAAGTGAAATTGGGTAAGCTGCGTGGCGCATCTGCTAACTGCATAATACCATAATACAAATAACTTGATAGGCATGAGTTCTAATTTCAATACTGGCAACTGTTTGTGTGGGAATCATGTACTGTGAAGGTTATACCATTCTGAATTGTGTACCACCATACCCATTCTAATTTAGTAGTATTGTTGATGACATTTACCTGACAAGTACCTTTGGACGAGGTGACATTGTGTAAGCTCTGTGGTGCATCTGAGAGAAAAGTAGGACCTTTAGTGAAAGAGGTTGAGCATATTTTTAGAGATCCATGGCATTGTCTTGAAAGATTAGCACACTATAGGAACACTGGAGTTTTCCAATACATTTTCTTGATGATTAATGTTGTCAATTTTTTTCAGTTATTCCCCATGGGTGGGGTATGGAAATGTTCAGGAAAAGTATTGAAAGTATCAGCTAGTTAAACATAGGAACAGTGGAACTAATAGTAGACCTCATGGAGGTAGTGCTTAAAAACAACTTTCTTTCATTTGATGGTGAAACTTTTCACCAAGTGGTAGGAGTGACTATGGGAGCGAAATGTGCTCCCATGTTTGCCAATTTGGTTTTATTGGATTGGGAAAAGGAATTTGTGCTCAATTTCAAGTTTCAAAACAAAATATTGTTGTATAATAGGTTCCTGGATGACATTTTGGTTCTGTGGAAGGGGAACGAAAGTGAGGTTACAGAGTTTGTGATTTACTTGAATGAAACAACAGATTTTTTGAGGTTCACAAACAAATGGAATCAAGATACAATTGATTATTTGGATATTAATTTATCTAAAGTCAATGGGATTTTGGAGAGTGTAATATTCAGGAAAGCCTCTTATTCAAATACCTTTTTGCATTATAACAGTGACCATCCCCAGTTTTAGAACTGTAGTGTAGTCAAAGAGCAGATGGTTAGGGTGTCAAGACTCACTAGTGCTGATGAAATGTTCAGGAATGAAATGTATAAAGTGATAGGGTTATTTTTGAATATGGGATATCCCCTTAAGTTACTCATTAACATTAAAAAAAAAGTTGTTCCTAAGAGGTCAACAACTTTTGCCCCAATTTTATCTTTGGAACAGGGATTTCAAGTCAAAAACAAAGGGTAATGACACAATGAAAGCCATAGTCCTTTGTCACAATGAGTTTGCCTCCAAGGTGGTGGATATTATCAATAAATGTTGGGAGACAAGTTTTGAAGTGGGAATGACATCCTTATTAGGACCTAAGCCCCAAGTTGTGTACAGTAGGGGCAGGAACATCAAGAATGTTGTGGAGGGACAAGGGTGCAAGGAAAATTATAGATCCAGCATGACCAAGTATGGGGAATGCAGAAATTGCAGATATATCAACAATGGGCCCTATGTGACTATAGCAGGATACAATGTTTCCCTCAAATGTCTGGGTAAATGTAATTGTAGTTCTTCTATGGTGGTGTATGTGGCCACTTGTTTGTCCTGTCCGGGGTTTTACATCGGGAAGATGACCTGAAGACTGAGGGGTAGAATTAGTGAGCATTTGAGATCCATAAAAAATAAGGACAGTCACAATGCTCTATTTGTATATTCCACCAAGTGCACTAACTTTAAAAAGTTTGTATTTTTCATTATTAACCATGTCATTTTGAGTGAAGGAGGGGAGGGGATGGTAAAGTGTGGTTGGAAGCCAAGGGAGTCCAAGTGGCAATTGCATCTGAATGCCATGAAGGCTCCAGGCTTGAATGATTTTATCGCTATAAAGCCTTTTTTGAAACTAAGGAATGACAAATTTTATAGTTGTCATTATTAATATTTTATTTCTATCATGACTGTGATTTAATGTAGAGTATGTCTTTAAAAGTTGAGATGATTAAGGAAGGAAGCTTGTGGTTCACTGATGATTTTGATGACATGTATTTAAATCTTTGATTGTATTAAGCTGAACAACTTTGAAGAAGCCTTAATTTACTTGGCAAAAGTGCTTAGTTGTTTTGTTCGTGGAGTAATAGATAGACTGTTTTACTGGTTTCGGTAATTTTTCTTTTTATTCTTTTGGTTTCAGTGGCCTTTTTGGCCAAAGTCTGGATTTAACTATGGTACAAATAACTGGATAGGCAGGGGTTCTAATATCAATACTGAGAAGTGTGTGTCAGAATCATGTACTGTGTGGGCTATACCATTTTTGACTTGTGTACCACCCTTTACACTTCCCCTTACTACAGTTTAGTAGTCCTGTTGATATCATTCACTTTAGAATTACCTTTTGACTAGATGAAATTGCATAAGCTCTGTAGTGCATCTGATAACTGAGTAACACTATAGTTACATTACTAGATAGGCAGGAGTTTTTGTCCCAATACTGGCAACTGTGTGTGGGTGTGGGTGTGAATCTGATACTGTGTGGCTTATACCATTTTGATTTGTGTACTACCCATTATACTTTCCCCACCCTGCTTTACTACTGCTGTTGTTGTCATTCATCTTAGAAGTACCTTTGGACAAAGTGAAAGTGGGTAAGCGGCATGGTGCATCTGCTAACTATATACCATAATATAAATAACATGATAGGCATGAGTTCTAATCTCAATACTGGCAACTGTGTGAGAATCATGTACTGTGAAGGTTATACCATGCTGAGTTGTGTACCACCATACCCATCCTAATTTAGTAGTCCTGTTGATGTCATTCACCTGACACGTACCTTTGGATGAGGTGACATTGTGTAAGCTCTGTGGTGCATCTGATAACTTTGTAACACTATAGTACACATGAATAGATAGGAGTTCTAATCTCAATACTGGTGTGTGTGGATCATAACTTGTGTGGCTGATACCATTTTGATGTGTGTACCATATATGGCAGGTGATCATTTTTATGCCATTACTTTATATAGTGTGGTAATGGCATCTGCCTCACATGCAGCATGTGAAACCATTATACAGGCCATAGCAATCCTCTGTAAAGATGTGTCTGTAAGATCCAGATGTTTGGAGCCTATTAATGCTGTCTGCCTTAGCAATGCACATGTATGTGATATAGTTGCCAAATAGGCCACAGTGAGTATACTGACACATATGGCAGAATTAAGTATCATACCTGACTGAAACAGTATACTGATACAACACCTGATACCCTCACACTTGTCCAGGCTAGTAGGTGCAATACATGAGTCCAGATGTTTGGTTTTACAAGTGAACTGTTCATGTCATGGGTCACATTAAAGGTTGGGAAAGGTATGACCTGACATATTGTGGTCTCAATCAGTATATATCAGAAACAAATGGCATTATTATTTATTTATTTTACATTTGTTAACCAGGAAAGTCCAACTGGGCACAGATCCACTTTCAGTGGAGGCCTGGGTATAAAAGCTAAAAGAACATTACATACAAGGAAGTTTTACATACATAAACAGCTCTAGACATCTAATAAATGCATAGCAAGCGGAGGCCTGGGGAGAAAAGCTCTAAGAACCTTACATACAGGAAAATTATACATACATAAACAGCTCTAGACATCTAATAAACACATAGCAATGTCCAACTTTCTATACTGTAATGTGCAGTTTTGCAAGTTATTTAGGAAAAATAAAGAACACAGGTTAATAATATTAGGCATTAAGACAGCAATTTTTTTTATTTTTTTAGTAATGGTTAATCTAATATTTAGCTATTCAGGGGAAATGTTTATCAGAATTTCCAGGGAAAATTTAAGGTGTAGACCTAAGTTAGATTATTAGAACAGTGTAAGCCAGTTATTCAAGTTGTGGATTTTCAGGAGCTTTTTGAATTGAGTAGCAGATGTAGTCGAGGTTATGAATCTTAACAGGTGTGTGTATACATTTTATATCCAGTGTATAGCAGCAATGTTTCACACATGTCCCTACCTTAGTCAGTTTGTCCAATAAATTTTGCTGGTGTCTGTCCAGATGTCTTGCACTGACAGGTTTTAAGGAATGCTACAGGAATGCTACATTCTCTTCAGATAGGCCACTGTGGTGACCACTGTGATGCAATACAATTAACCCTACCACGAGTGAACATGCACACAAAGCAATATGACTATTAGTCATAGTTGTGTGCATGGTAACTTGCATGTTCTCCACATGCCTGGGGTATTGCCAAAGCACAACTGCACAATTCCATACTCACCAGCTTCACATTGCTGTCCCATATGCAGACCAGAGTGACCTATGTAGTTGTGGGAGAGAGGTATTGTCAGCAGACTCACGTGTGCCCTTTGAAAATGATGGATGCGGCATGTCTACACATTTACGGTACAACATCCAATACTACACAATTTGCTGTCCTTCACCATAGATTTGCACTTCGATGCATTAGAAATCATCCATCCACAGCTGCAACCATACCTGACACATGCATATAGATACTGTACAGAAACAAGTATGTCTCATACAGTAGTCTACTAATCCCCACTGGGACCTTACCTGCACACTCCTTGTTCATTGTGTGGATGCCACCCACGTCCATCAAGTAAGGCTTTGTACCCTGGTGTTGTACTGTGATGGGTGGCCCAAGCTTGGCAAGGAGCTCCTCATTTGGTGTCAGTGGAGGCTGCATGGCTGGTCTTCCACCTGTTATTGTGGGTTCCCTGGCCACAGCAGCAGCCCTTTGCCAGGGATGGAGTATGATGTTGGTGGCATGATGCTGCACCTGCTCATATATACGTGTGTGCAAGCCCACCTAATTTACTCTGTGGAAAGAGTCATCCCACAGGGTGGTCCTCTCCTGCAGATGTTGGCTTTGGCCCTACAGTACTGTGTGGCTCTGTAATATAGCGTCCATTACCAGGTTGTATTCCACTGGTGAAAAGGTGTGCCGCCGGTGATGTGACATTGTACCTGGCAGCCACTAACAGGGAAACACATCTCAGGACCCCATACATTTGGCAACAGTATGTCCAGTATCTGCACATATACATTGAATACCAGTAGCCAACACTCACAACCACACCATACCCTTGTAATCTATCAGCAGAGTATCAGCTTGCATTGCACTACTGGCCCTGATGAGTCATATTGCCCGCAGTGAGAGCAAGTTGTTAGCATAATCCATCATTCCTCATTCAGGTCTGTGTAAATGGATGACATTAGCCATCTTCCATGTGGATGGTGTGTGGATGGTACTGTGGCTTGGTGTGATTACAGTGTGTAATGCAGCTGGGGGCACATGCATGAGTTCATGTAGGATGAAGACAGGGATGATATGACATCCCATGGATACTTACATTTGTTGCCTTTCAGTAGGCAATATGTACCTGCTCACTGGTGATGAGGGGAGGGGAGTGGGTGCAGTGCATATCCACCTATAGTGATGCTGAGCCAGGGGGGGGTGTTTGCCCTAACCCTATCTGCATCAGGTTGCCTGTAGCTATGTTGTGTGTGTATGTGATCTTATTGGCCACCATTACAGGTTGGGTTGGTATGTTGCCTCCGAGATTGCAGACATATGGGAAGATGGCCTTGTGATTATTCCTGGTGGATGTCTCCAATTTGTAATCATAGTTGGCCTTAAAGTAATCCACCAGTGACCTTATATGCTTGTTCAGACAATGGCGGACTTGATACCAGGTTGGTTCCTGCCCATACTTTGCCCTGTACAGCCACAATAGGGACCAAGTCTGTGGTTTGTGCAATGCTTCTGTCCATCAAAGGGGATTACTGTACGTTGGTGGAGGCAGGTATGCCAATTAAGGTATTGCTGAGCCCATACAGCCATGTGTGTGTTCAATCTGTTGTTTGCAGTGGGCATGGCCACAAAATCATAACACAGTTGGGCACCTCTCCAATTTAGTAATGATAATCATGCTTACTGTACTAACCATGGCGGTGTCAGGGCAATGCAACAACCATTAGCTGTAGAAACATGACTCTTTTGGGTGTAAAGTAACTAAGATTACATATGTGTACAACATGTACAGCTGTTTTAACTGACATTTTGCATCCCATGTCTGTTTTCATGAGGTGGGACACATACACCTACTCATACTGACATGTGCATCGCTAATACCTCACATGCATGTCTGTTCTATGTCAGTATGACACACTAAATTCACACTCCTGCTGCACAGTCATCCCTCTCAAGTAGTTACAGCAGGACATCTGTAGGATGACATGCATTCATGGGTGCAATGGGACAATACCAGTGACAGTTGCTCAATATTGCTGTAACATACTTGAGTCATTCAATAGCACAGTAGCCTTTGCAGTGACAGGCATCCTCTGGAGGATGTCCAGCAGTCATATGGCAGGAATAGAGGGGAAAGGATAGGAGGGTGGTATTTTGGGTAAGAATCATTAATGTTGGCAGTATGAGTGGCATAGGGACCAGGCTAGCTGATATGATGGCCAGGGGATGGTTGACATATTGTGTGTGTGCAAGAGACCACATGGAAGAGGATTATGGCTGGGTGCTTAATGGCAGGTCACAATTGTGCTATCAAGGTGTGGACTTGAGGTGAAAGAGGTAGGGTTTCTGCTGAAGGAACATTATGCCAAGATTGTTTTTGGAGGATGACATAAGTGTCTGATAGAGTGATGTTTCTGAAGCTGTAAGCTGATAGTGTAATGATGACTGTTGTTAGTGCATATGCTATGCAAGTTGGTTGTGCAATGGATGAGAAAGAGAAATGTGATGTCAGTTGGATGATGTGGAGATGACTGTACCCAAGGGTGACAGACTGGTCATTGCAGCAGATGTCAATGGGCATGTTGGTGAAGGGAATAGAGGGGATGGGGAATTGATGGGTATGTATGGTGTTAAAAAGGAGTGGAGACCGTGAGATGGTAGTGGATTTGGCTAAAAGGATAGGCATGGCTGTGGTGAATACACACTATAACAAGAGGGAGGAGCATATGGTGACATACAAGAGTGGAGTAAGATGCACACAGGTGGGCTATACCCAATGAAGGAGGACCAGTTTGAAGGAGATTGGAGACTGTTAAGTGGTAACAGGGGAAAGTGTATTTAGGCAGCAGGGAATGTTGGTATGTAAGATGATGTTGATGATCAAGATGAGGAGGAGTGTGGGGGCAGCACCAAGGATCAAATTGTGTGAATTGGAAAAGTGTGCTTGTGAAGCGGAGTTCAGGGAAGAGTTGAGACAAGCACTGGGTGGCAGTGACAATCTAACAAATATCTGGTTAAGTACAGCAGAGCTGGTAAGGGAGACAGCTAGACAGGTGCTTGGGGTGACGTGTGGATGGAAGAAGCAGTAAAAGGACACCTGTCTGTGGACTGAGGAAGTACTAGACAGTATACAGAGACAGAGGTTGGGGAAGAAGGAGTGGGATTGTCATAGAGATGAGGAAAGTAGGCAGGAGTATGACGAGATGATATGTGTGGCAAAGAGAGAGGTGGCAAAGGCTGAGGATGGGCATATGAAGAGTTCAATGACAGGTTGGACACTAAGGAGGGTTGATAGGAATTGAACCAATTGGCTGGGCAGATGCACTGAGCTAGGAAAGATGTGCAGCAGATAAGGGTGATAAAGGATGATGAGGTATATGTATTCACAAGTGAGAAGAGTGTGTTGAGCACATGGACAGTGTACTTTGATAGGCTGATGAATGAAGAGAGTGAGGTGGAGAAGGTTGGATGATGTGGGTATGGTGAATCAGGAAGTGCAATGGCTTAACAAGGAGGATGTAAGGTTAGCTATGAAGAGGATGAATACTTGTAAGCCTGATGGTCCACATTACACACCTGTGGAAGCATGGAGTTGTTTAGGGGAAATAGCAGTGGTGTGTCAGCCAGACTATTTACTGATATCTTGGGAAGTGTGATGTTGCATGAGGAGTGGAGAGAAAGTGCTTAGGTATGGTGTTAAGGAGGTTGATGTGCAGAGCTGTGGTAACTACAGAGGGATAACATTGACCAGTCACATCATGAAGGATGTGAGGATATGCAGGAAGGTGAGGAGTACTGGTCAGCAGTATGGTGTCATGAATGGAAAGGGCACTACCAATGTAATGATTGCTCTGAGACTGCTACTGGTGGAATACAGAGAAGGTCAGGAGTTGCTCTGTGTCTCTCTGGATGTACAGAAAGCATATGGCAGGGTGCCTAGACAGGAGTTGTGGTATTGTATGATGAAGTCATGAGTGGAAGAGATATATGTACAAGGGTGGTGGGACAGCATTGAGGTATGCATTGGGATTGACAGATGTGTTTAAGGTGGAGATGGGATGACATCAGAGATAAACTGTGAGCCCTTTCTGATTTGCAATGGTGATGGACAGGTTGACAGACAAGATCATACGGAAGTCCCCGTTGACTATTTTGTTTGCAGATGACATTGTAATCTGTATTGAGAGTAGGGGCAGCTTTTGGTGGCCCTGAAGAGGTGGACATATGCTCTAGGGAGGAGAGGAATGCAGGTCAGCAGCAGTAGGACAGAATATCTGTGTGTGAATGAGAGGGAGGATAGCAGAATGTTGAGGATGCATGGAGTACAGTTGGCAAAGGTGCATGTGTTCAAATGATTGGGATCAACATTTCAGAGTAATAAGGACTATGGAGGACAGGTGTAGAAGAGAGTACAGACAGGGTGGACAGGGTGGAGAAGAGTGTCAGGAATGATATGTGACAGGCGAGTACCAGTAAACATTATATGAAAGGTCTACAAGAGGGTAGTGCGACCACCTATGTTATATGGGTTGGAGACAGTGGCATTGACAAAAAAGGCAGGGGTCAGAGCTGAACATGGCAGAGTTACATATGTTATGCTTTGCACTGGGTGTGACATGGGTGCACAGGCTTAGAAATGTGTATATGACAGGCTCAAGCCATATTGGATGGATATGAGACTGTTGAGAGGCAAGCATTTCATCAGTTTGGACATGTTCTGAAGAGGGTTGCTGAGTATATTGTGAAAAGGATGGTAAGGATGTAGCTGCCAGGTAAGAGGAAGAGATGAAGGCCTTAGATAAGGTTTCTGGATGTGGTGAGAGCAGACATGCAGGTGGGTGGTGTGAGAGAGCAAGATTCAGAGGACAGGCAGAAATGGAAACAGATGATCAACTGTAGCAATCCCAAATAGCAAAATCCAGTGGACGATTAAGGGGGATGTTGTAATGTCAGTCTTCACAGCTTTGGCAAGGATTTGATTGACACAAGGCACACATATGGTCAGTGTGCAGAACACTGGACAGTTGAATGGTATGAGCAGTACTTTACTCTGCATATGCTCTGTATAGGTGTATTATATTTACAAGACAAAATGTGTATTCTAGTCATATGCATAGGTAACATATGGATATGTACAACATCCCAGTAGCTGGCCTAGTCACTACAGACAGAGCCACATGCTATGGCCACCAGTGTTGTTGAGCAGTACATCAGTACAGCAAGTCTTGTTGAGGAATATGCTTTCAAAACCCTATTTTCCATTATTACAGACCACCTACTGCATTCAGTTACATGCTTACTTGTTTCACATACCTTTTTTCCTGGATATGTCACAGATAAATCCTTCCTTATTCTTTTTTCTCACACTACTTCAGCTTTGCACTAATGGACTGTCTATGACAGAGGTGATTTGAATAGATGGCAGCTTGCATTTTGTAGGTAATGCTCATGACCATGTGATGACCTGAGCACCAGTTGGCGTTCCCCAGTTGCTGACTGCATGCAGAGCAGCTGTGTAGTTATTCCAATAGCTAATGTCATGGCAACACACTCCTATATGTGTGTACTCCATGTGGGCGTTGGCCCTTTCTCTTACCTCTGAGGAAGATATCTTGATGTGTGTGAGCTAATACTTCTTAGAACAAGACCTGTGAAGACAAGCCGACTAAATGGTGGAGATGATTCAAGACCTGGGGCAGAATGTGAGTATTGCTGTTATATGTATTGAATACTGCTTGTTTAACAGGGTTTATCTGAACATGTTACTTCTGCATGGGTTTCAGTCTGACAAAGTTCTGTGTCTGCATAGTTTTCAACAGTAGGGCTAGCCACATAATGGCCAGAGGTTTGCCTGTTATGTTTGGTCTGTTCCCCAGACAGGGGTTGTCCTTGGCAAATGAGTAGCATACTTTGGTAACTGCAATCCGCACATGCCAACATCCATTTGTGTTTCAGACTTTATATCCCTCAGAAAAGCTATGTTACAATAAACCCTGTAACATCAGCAATTGTCTCAGTGTATAACAGCAATATTTCAAGTTTGGCCATGTTTTTGGGCCTCACTCCCAAATTATGTCAGGCTTGGTATATATGCCATACAGTAGGAGGTTGATAGGGTCTATACCATTATTATGTTCTGTCATTCCTGCTAAGGGGGAAGGGTGGACAACATGTGGGACTCTGTACATTCAAGAGGTTGGTGTGTGGATAATGGTCTTAGATACCCTTATAACATATCTTATGTGGGTGAGAGTAAGAAGTGTTTTAAAACTAGGCTGTTAGAACATGTGACAGATATTACTGATGAGGAAGAAGACAGTTCTATAGCTGTACATTTCAATAAATCCCACCATGAGGGTAGCAGTTTTGAAAAAATAATTATTTACAGAACGGTTTAAATTCTTAAATGTGAAACTTTATCCTCTAAGGGGTTGAATGTATAGTGTAATTGGAGGCTGTGCATATACATGTGATTAAGTGTAGTGGGTTACAGGTTACTGCTTTTGAAAAAGTCTGTTTCTCCGTTTGGTCAAACAGTCATAAAAGAACAATTGTTATGTACAGAATCAATGTATGTTTTTAAATGTGATACGTTATCCCCTAAGGAGTTGACTGAGGAGTGTAATTGGAGGCTGTATATTTAAATGTGCTTACGTGTTAATTGCTTCTTCTAATTAAGGCAAGCATTTCTTGTAATGTGTTACTCCTTTAAGGCTTTGGCAAAGACATCAGAGTAAAATGAACCTGTGTGAATTACTGGCTGTTTGTATTTTTGTTTACTATCTTCACTCATTGTAGTTGTGTTGCCAAGCGGTCACTGTATATGTCTGGCCATTGTGTATGGCCTATTATGGTTTTGTAGCAGCATACTGTTCACTTATTATTTGGACTGGGGGAGGGCAGAAGTGAGTGTCATGGGTCCTTCTTATCCAGCTGTGCATGCTGCCCCAATTATGGGTGGTAGAGACATGTATGCATATATATATATATATATATATATATATATATATATATATATATAAAAATATATATATATATATATATATATATATATATATATATATCAGCAAGAGAACCCAAAAGCCGTGAGTGTGTTCCAGCAGCAAACCCAAGCAGAATTCCAAGCAAAACCGCAGCTGGTAACAGGCAGAAAGGCAAGGCTTAACAGTTGTAAAATCCACATGTTTTATTAAACGTTAGCACTTTTGCAGTATTCATCACCACTTCATCAAGCAAAAAAGTAAAGCAGAATCCTAATTGATCCACATGGCATTTGCTTCTAAAGCAACAGTGTCTAAAAACTTCACATAAAAAATCACAGTAAAAATACCAAAATGCAGAATAGTACATTTATCTACTTTTCTTTGCTTTTAATACTGGTTTTAGGGGCACATGATCATTCAGACCCATTCCCCTGTGCACTCCTAACCTTAAAATCCTCTGTATTTCTGCATTTTCAAACATATTTACTAACCCTCCCATACTCAAATTCTCAACTTGTAGAACTTGGAATAGAAATGTATGTGTGTTATTTATAGGTTTCTGGACAAACAACTTAGAAAGGTTCTGGATGAATCTGAGGTAGTTTAAGGGATACAGACCATTTTCTAAAGGATCTATATAATGCAACAAATGGGGAGAACAGTAAAGTATTGAGGTATTGTACTATTCTGCATCTTGGTATTTTTATTGTTATTTTTATGTGCAGTTTTTAGACACTGTTGTTTTAAAAGCTGATGCCATGTGGATCAATTAGGACTTTGCATTGTTGTGTTAATTGATACTGAAATTTAGTATAAAAGAAGTTCATTTACTTTACTTTTTTGTCTGATGAAGCAATAGTGAACACTGCGAAAGCGTTAACTTTTAATAAAACTTTTGAAGTTTGCAACCTTTCTGCCAGTTACAAGCTGTGGTTTTGCTTGGAATATTTATATATATATATATATATATATATATATATATATATATATATATATATATATATACCCACAAAATTATCGACATGTCAGTATTTCTTGGTAACATATCTGTATATTGTTATACTTATATATGCAGCTCCACACATATCTATCTATCTCTTTATATATGTAAATATTTTATTTCATGTATATATTTGTAGATAACAATCATTCCTGATTGCACAGTGTGTCTTTCCAATTGTAAACTGACTGTACTGCAACCCTGGCTTCCACTGAAAAAGGACCTGTGTCCAGTGGGAATTTCCTGGTAAACAAATGTAAATAAATAAAATAAAAAAAATCCTAGCATCTCACAGCTGAGATGGCCTAGTGGTAAATTGCTGTGACTATGGTGTATAGCATCCCAGGCTCAAGACTGAGCATGGCTGATTATGTCATTGCTGTCCAGAAGAAGGGCTGCTGGATACAGAATGAGTAAGGCAATTGTAAGTGGGTTTGCCCAGGGTTTGTGTGGTGGTAAAACATGGTTAAACTGATAGGTGCTTAAACTGTATAGGCTTTGCTTACCAATGCTTACCAGTGCACACATATGCTTAGCAGAGCAAACTACTGGTTATCATTCTCATGCAAGCAATGTTTACACCTTCTAAGCATAGCTCAACCTAGATGTAAGTGTTATGGCTCCTTTTTTTCTGACTGTGCATGCTACTCCAGTGTCTGCTGGTCTGTTGGCTGTATGCCTTTGTAGCAGCAGACTGAGATGTGTCCTGTACCATGGTCAGAATTCAGACTACACTGAGAATTGGACCACTATATGTAGGGGTAGTGTGTGACTGGTAAACTATTATGTATTTCTTCACACAGTCCATATACTCTACTGTTCACCTGACCTACCAGTATGTGACTGTGACTGTGGTGGAATTGGTTCTGCGTATGCACTTTCACACTGATGTCTGATTTTTGGTGGTGTAACATCCCTGTAGTGCCTGACATCCCAAAGGAGGATGACAACACATTCATTGACATTGAGCTTAAGGCCATGGCTCTGACACCAGTCATTGGTCTCAGTGAGGCCTTTCTGTAGGATGCCAGCATCACTTGGGTAGTTAATAGCTCCCAATCTGCAATCTTCTGCAAACATTGTCAGACAGAGTCCCTTCATGTTGGCATGGACTTCAGAGAAGTTGATACTAAACAGAAGAGGACCCAGTACTGAACCCTGTGGAACTCCACACATGACTGGTCAGCAGTCTGACTTGGGATCAGCTACTTTCACACTGTGGATTCTATCTGTGAGACAGTTTGCAACCCACCTACTGTTACAGCGGTTGATGAGTAACTTAGTGAGTTTATCCATGAACCCTGAGTGAGGAATGCTAATAAAGGGCTTGGCCAGATTGAGGTAGGCTGTATGAACCACCTTGCCTTCATCTCTAGCTCTGGTGACCAACTCAAAGAAGTCGACCAGGTTGATTGAACAGGCATGATTTACCTTTCACAAAAGCAAACATTCAGTGGTGGCTTGTCCTATTGGTCTGCAGGACTGCAGCCCCCCCAGCTGAAAACCAAAACCAAAAAAAAAATAAAAATCATCCATGTGTGAGTAGAAATTTGAATCCAGACTGCTCTTTCACCAGTCCAGATTCAGAAGAAGGCAGAAGTCTTACAGATGCCCCAGAAGTCTATGTGGTTACAGCCACATAGACCTGAAGGGGATCGGACTGCAAGGTCTGCAGTCTGTACTCGACATTCCGAAATGCTCACATGCATGCTCGGCCATAAATGGAACTCTAGCTGCTGAGGAGAAACCAGAAGACGGGCTGCTTACTGCATGAGGAGTTATGGCTGGCTGCTGAAGGGAAGCAGGCGCTGCTTACTGCAGAGTTATGGCTGCAAATGGACTGCTTAGAAATGCAATGCAGAAAACAGGTACTTGCTGCTTTAGGGGCTTTGCAACAGGGTGTGTCTGTGTGTGTGTGTGCGTGTGTGCGTGTGTGCGTGTGTGCGTGTGTGTGTGTGTGTGTGTGTGTGTGTGTGTGTGTGTGTGTGTGTGTGTGCACGTGTGTGTGCGTGTATGTGTGTGTGAAATGCCCCAGTTAACTATAACTGGAGGCTAGAGAAAAACCCAGGTTCAAACTCTCAACCTTGGATACAGAAGGGAGAACCTGAATTTCCTACCCACCACCACTTGTGAAAATCATTCAGATTTTTGCCTCATAGTTTTGATCCTTTCCTCATTAAATCTGTGGTTTTCTGGATTTTCAGACATTTGAATTTCAGACTTCATATTCTTCAGAAAGTACATGGTAACACAAAGCATTTTATTCTAGCAATGTTCTAAGTTTATAAGACCAATATTTGAAATTTGCCCCTATTTTTGGGGCTGTATCCCCCCATTATTTACTTTGTGCAGGGTTTTTTTGTGCTAATAGGTTGAGAGCTATGGTGAGAACTGAATTCACTGAATATGTTTGGGGGCTGTATTCCCCCATTATTGGCTTTGTCCAGGTGTTTCATGCTAAGAGGTTGAGAGCTATGGTGAGAACTGAATTCACTAAATGATAGCCATTTAAGTTTCAGTCCTCCTGTCTTTTAAGAAACAGGTGATTTGACATAGTGGTATGTTGCTCTGACTGTAGTGCACAAGGTCCTGCGTTCAAGACTTAGCAGTGAAATGCATGGTGGTAGTACAGCATTAATTCTAGCAACCTTCCAATTTTATACAAGCAATGTTTAAAATGTGTTCCTGGATTTTGGGCTTTTGTCCCCCCCAATAAATTTTGTTTTTTTCCAGATTTCTTGTGCTCATGTGCAGCAAAGTTGAGAGATACAGTTGAGTTTCAAATGGATTTTACAAGGAGCTAAGAGCTTCAGGGGAAGAGAAGTTTAGTGCTGCTTATGCAGCATCAGCTTGCATTGTTAATAGCACAACAGGTAGTGTACTTGATTTTGATGCAGACGGCTGTGGGTTCTACTCACACAGTATGTAGATGCATTGTTCATATTGTACTGTGTTGTACTTTTGAAGGGGGTGGATGCTGCAGTCCTGATAATGTCCTCTTTGGCAGAGCTACCTAGTAAGTATGAACCTGTTATCAGTTTGCCATCCATTCCCTATTGCAATATTACTAGCTTATCATTTAACAGGCACTTTGTAGATGAAACAATGAAATATAAAGTTGTTTGGTAGGAGCAAACACTTAATTAGTTACAGATCTCTTTAATGTGGAATTATTTAGATGGCTTTTACTTCTGCAGGGGTTGTGCATATTTACTGATACTGGTGGATTGTAAAAGTTTGAGTAGACTTTTATGATGGAAATTTTCTAAATTGGGAAGTTTTGTCATTATTGGTGCTTGCATTTTTGTTATTGTTTACTTTACTGGAACAATGTTCAAAACAGTAAATTTAAAACTCCCTCTAACAACTGTACTGTATTATACAAGGAATCTAATTTAATACAATCTCGAAGGTGTATAAAAGAACACATGTATGTTTTACGTGGAAGGAGCCTATGATTTGAAAACAGCCCAAAGTTAATCTTTATCTGCCACTGGCCAGATGTATTTTCTTTGAATGTGGGTTTCAATGCTGTTTCAATTAATGTGAGTTTCAAGGGCAGAGATGTTTTAATGCTAAGTCTATTTTCATTGTGAGACTACATTGCTTTGTTTAGCAAATGTCTATTAGTGTTTGTGCTGTAAATGTAAAATAAAACTTTTAAATGAAATCCAAATCATCGTAGACGTAAAGAAGTATGCACATTAGTGTTTCTGGTAAATGGGGTGAAATATCCAAGTAATGTGCCATTGGAATGGCTGCAAGGGGAGGACCCATTTGACCATGATTTTATGAAGGGGGAACGGCAGCAAGCTCAAAGATATCCCCAGCTGAACTATAACTCTCAACTGTCCAGATTTTCACAGAATGAATAGATTGTTGCCTCTTATTTTTGGTTTGTTCATCATAAATTTGTGGTTTTCTGGCAAATCATTTAGGAATGACGTCACTAAATAATGACACATTGAGTTTCAGACTTCATACCCTTCAGAAAAATGCATGCTAAAGTTCAAGACCTGTTATTCTATCAACTGTCTAAGTTTATACAACAGCAATTTTTAGTACTGTCTGTATGTTCCCCCAATATATTTGGCCTTGTCCAGATTTCCTGCATTAAGAGGTTGAGAGGTATGCGCAAATAAATCACTTTATAGAATTAGTTATATCCAAACCTCTCAACTGTCCCCGACTTTGGCGCACAATGTTGCTCTCCCCCGAATAATCCCTCTGCAAAATGGCAATTTTGGAAGAAAATGTGGAGGGTTTACAAGTAAGAAATACTTGTAATGATCATAGTTATATATTACTTTTATTTTAGAAATGCATGTAGATTCTCTTATTTTGGCAGCTGCTCAAGTTAACAGTACTAATATTAAAAGTGTCCCTTCTTTGACAGGTTCCCAGCTATATTGTGTGGTTATTTTATATTTTTGCATCACATTTTTCTTCTGTTTTTTTATAAAATTATGGTTTTCTGGCAAATTAGTGGCAAACCATTAAAGACAGAAGTTACAAAATAATGACAGACATTGGAGTTTCGGATTTCATACCCTTCAGAAAATTCATACTAATGCAAGACCTATTCTATTATCTTTCTAAGTTGTTTATAAGAGCAATATTTAAAAATTGTCCTTACATTTGGGCCTTTGTCCTTTTTCTATTTATGGCTTTGCTCAGATTTCTTGCTCTGAGGTTGAGAGGTATGACAAATGTGTCAGGGCCATCACCGTCAGCCAGAGACATTTCAAATTGTGACATGCTTGTTGCAACCCACTCCCCCATGTAGTGACTCTGGATGTGTCCAAGCAAGGCAAGGAGCAGTAATGCCGTGTAAGTGTGCAGAGTACCCCCCCCCCCCATCCAAGGTAGACAAAAGTACTATAGTGGCTTTTCATCTGCCCTTGATTTTGCAGAATGTTCTGTTTTTTTTCTGTCATATTTTTATACTGTTGATTTATGCTGCTTATTATTCAGAAAATGCATGTGTTGCACTGCTTGTTGCTCTGTATTTAAGCAGCAAGGCTTTAATGACCATCAGGTAAGCTTGTTTGAGATTGTAAGATGCAAGTAAGCTTTAATAAGCATACTGTTAAATGATTACCAACATTGAAAGCCTTTTTGTTGTTGGCATGCAGAGAATATTTACATAACTAGATAACATATAATTTATTTATTTATTTATTTTATTTATTTTACATTTGTTGACCGGGCTAGTCTAGCTGGATACATGTCCATTTTCAGTAGAGGCCCGGGGAGTTAAGCTCCAGAGTTTAAGATGAATTACATTAAAGAAATAACAAGAAAGTAAAGATTAAAAAGAGTACAAGGAGTACAAACAAAAAATAAAAAGCATTATAACTACAGACATAGTTATAAAGTTAACAATATCGTGCCAAGGATAATGTTGCAAGTGACATTTTGAAAAAAAAAAATAATACCAAATGTACAATATAAGCCTTAGGTATTGAAATCCATATGACAGTATTTGTAATAAATGTCAGGATTATGGTATTTTCAGAAGCTCAATACATTTGTTGGATACTTGCAGGCATATTTGCAGGCTTTACCAGTAAACTACACAGAATGCCAGTCTATCATGTGTGGTCCATAACCTGTAAAGTAACCCTCTAAGAAACTTATCTTGACATTGTTTCTTGCTTGCTGTTCATTTTTTACTTTGATCATGTTTTCCCCATGAAACAAATAGATAGTTGTCAGGCAGCAGGTCTTTTTTGGATAAGAAACATTTTTACAAGTAGGGGTATCACAGAGATTGCTACTTTCAGCATGTTACTTGGTACTTTTATAAAATGAATTTAAATTATAATTAAAACTGCAATGCAAGGAGAAGTGGTTTGAGCTGAGTGCTGCTTGTTTTTTTATACTCAGTTTTGACTGGCATTCCAGTAATGTATTTAAAAAGTAATTTATTTTTTCATGCCTCACAACCTTTTTGCTTCCATCTAGATATTAAGTAAGCTGTCATGTAGCCAATGCACTGAAATTTTTTTTCTTCTACACTTCATTTTGTCTTGATTGGACTCTCATAATGATGGTTTGGCACCCAGAGCAGTGTATTTAATTAAAGTCCCAGTTTTTGTGGTTTTGAACATAGCCACGCCCCTTTCTAGTTGGTCACACCCCTTCCCATTGGCCCCACACATTCATCTGTCTCCTCCAGCCCCACTTTGATTTGAAGTCACCAGCCACCACTGCAAACAGTGTGGGATCCTAGGTCTGGAGATTCCCATATCTCTGTGTCTTAGGCCCATGACGATGCGTTCCATTGCTTTGCATGACAGCCTTGTCAGGCTAATGGGGTGATACTTTGCAGGGTTTGCAGCCACTCCTCCTGTGTTGAGAGGGATAACTGTAGCAGTGCACCAGTCAGTAGTGACAAAGCCTGATGTGAGGCTGTGATTGAACATGGCACACAGATGAGATAACAGTTCACTCTGTAGTTCATACAGAAGACAGCCAGGAATATTGCCAGGTCCAATAGAAGCTGTATTCTTGGCCTTGGACAGAGGTGTGTTAACCAAAGCAGCAGTACTACTGGGTGCCTGGCAGTGTACTGGTATTGTGACTGCTCCTTTGGGGGTGGGGAGAGGGGTAAAGCTGCCACTGAATCTGTGTGCCAGTATACTGGCTATATCAGTTGCCTCAGTATAGCAGTTAACATTGTGCAGTATCTCAGAGCACATGATGGCATTGCTATGCAGATTCTTTACATAACTATAGGAGGCTTTGTGGATGTCTGTACCGTGTGCTGCAATTCTGTTTTCACAGCTGGCTTTAGAGTATTTCATGAGGAATCTCATCTTTTTGTTGAGGCTGATAAGGGATTTTTTCCAGTCTTGGGACTTCACCTTATTCCATATCAGTTTCCTCCTTTTGTTGTAGAGTTTTTTGGGCAGGGGACCACCAGATTGGCTTCCCTTTTCTGGAGGGGAGCATATTGTTTCTATTGTGTATGGTGGAATCCATGCATTTGTGTACACGTTCATACTGCATTGGTGTGTGTTTGGAGGTCATGCAAATAGTCTCCATTTGCATGGGTGCCATGAAGTTAGCCACCTCTGATCTTTGGAGGACAAAGCTTTGGAAAGGTTTTTTTATGGTGGTTACCTTGGCAGGGGGGTGGAAGGGGTGTGGATTTCTAAGGTGATGACATTGTGAGCAGATTTAACCATGGCAGAGTTGACTATTGGTGTACAGCAACAGTCGCCCATGTTAGTACTGACTAGGTCTATGATGTTGCTACCTGTAGTGGGTGTGGTAATGAGATGGTCCAGGCCATTGAAATGGATGCATTCCAGGCAACATTAGGCAAGTGCATTGATACATGAGTAGTGTTCACAGTTAATGGAGGGGTAGTTGAGGTCAACCATTATGATAGTATTAGGATGGACAGTAGTATTGTCCAGGCCACTTAGGAACGTGGGGTTTGACTTTTGGGGCATGGTTGGGAACATATAGCAGGCTACAACTTGAATTGCTGTCTTATCCTACATTAGCTACACCTGCAGTATCTGTGATGCATTTGTCCACATATATGCATCACCGTACATAAATACATGTATATATAGAAAACCTGTCTGATTCTACAGAATCTTCTCCCTACTGTTGAATGACTCTACTGACTGTTATGTTTGGAAAAGCATCAGTATTTTGTAGAGCTCATATAGTGTAGTGGTATATTGCTCTAACTATGGTGTACAGGGCCCAATGTTCAAGACTTGGCAGGACTGATACTTTTATTGCAAGGCAAACCAGTTGCTGCTGGAGACAGAGGTATAAGTGCAATATTTCAAAGCTGTCTCTATTTTGGGCATTTGGCCATTTTAACATCCTTTGAAGAGGTTTGGGATATGGATCTGATGTGCAAATCTAATACATATATATATATATATATATATATATATATATATATATATATATATATATATATATATATATATATATATATATATATATATATATATATATATATATATATATATATATATATATATATATATATATATATATATATGGGTTCATGTCAAATCCACGACATGTTGAAATATGCAGTGACTACACGAAGCGATCGACATTTCAAAACATTGACAGTACAGGTATCAGAAAGGACAGCTAACATGGGTCCTGCAAGGGGAAGTAGTATGGGTACAGTATCATATCATATCCTTTACTTCCCTTGCAGGACCCATGTTAGCTGTCCTTTCGTGATACCTGTACTGTCGATGTTTTGAAATGTCGATCGCTTCGTGTAGCCACTTTCGATATTTCAACATGTCGTGGGTTTGACATGAACCCATATATATATATATATATATATATATATATATATATATATATATATATATATATATATATATATCTGTGTGTGTGTGTGTGTGTGTGTGTGTGTGTACATAGCTATACCTGTATGTGTTGATTTACTTTGCTATCTATGCATGTATTTCTAAATGTATATACTTAATATGTATATCTCTACATATATTATGTATTTATTTGTCTAGATATATATATATATATATATATATATATATGTGTGTGTGTGTGTATCTCCATGCACCTATACATTTGTGTATGTATATATATATATATATATATATATATATATATATATATATATATATATATACATATATACAAAAGTTGACTAATTCTGCAGAATCTTTTCCCTATTACTGAATGACTCTACTGAATGATTGTTTGAAAAACATCACTCATTTGTACAGCTCCAATGGCTTAGTAGTTGATTGCTGTGGCTATGTTGTGCAGGGTCCTGGGTTCAGGATTTGCAAGGGCTGCTTATTTTGTTGTTGGGCAGAACAAGGGCTATTGGACACAGATTAATTAAGGCTCTTTTAAGCAGTTGTAAGTGGGTTTGCTTGGGTTTGCGAGGAGCTAAGCGATGCTTACGTAAGCTTAGCTTTTCTTATATCTACTTAAACCCATGCTAATGTTAACTAAAGAAAAGAAAAAAAAGGGAGACAGGAAAGTGGTGAAATGAGGGTAAGCAGGGGGTAAACAAGATGAGAGGCAGCTAGAGATGTGCAGGACAAGTGAAGGAAAGAACCATAGCTCTGCATTTCTTTGACAGCAACAGCTGATATGACTGTGGGAAATTTGGAATTTAGAGCCTCATACCCCACAGGGAGAGGTGTGGGCAACATAAAATGATGATACTTAGTGGGGTAGATTGAGTAAGGGGACCATGTCTCTGGGCAAAATGCAGAGCTATGTATGGGATGTAATTTTTTTCTTTTTTTAGGACAGATGCCTTTTTTCTTTTTTTATTTTTAAGATAAGAGTGGATGTTGGGGAATGAGTGTAGGTAAGTGTGGGTAGGAATGTTTGGTAGGAGAAGTTGCCTTTGCATACAGACAAGACACACAAGACAGCAGACAGGGGTGGTGTGTGACACATGGGGGGTGACACCTTGGATGGGAAGGGTGGATGGGAATCGGGTGCCCATGAGCCCCCTAGATGGTAGTTGTGGAACTGATATCCCCACCTAATGGCAGTTCCCACTACTCCTTCATGGACCCAAAGGTGGCTGTGTTAGGGGCTGAGCTAGATGGGCTGGCTGCCCCTCAAGCTGCACCAGTCTGCCATCCACCTGGTGCAGTCATTCATCCAGCTCTGACTGAAGGACACTGTAAACCATGCCACAGACGTCTTGCCGGGTGACAAGATCCTCACCATGCTCGCATGCAGGGGGAGGATGAGTCCTGTCCCCTGCAGCGGTTCCACCCAAGGGTGGTGCAGGACCAGCAGATTTGGGTGGTCCTGGATGGGTCCCAGATGTGCTGGGATCCAGTTCATCAGCTAGGTGGGGTGGGAGAGGTGGATCCACTGGGATTGGCCTTCCCGAATGTGCTATGGAGTAAGAATTAACAAGGTGTATTTTTTAGTCATGAACAAAACATTTAAACATTAGTCGACACAGCATGCATGGGTGTTCCAATTGACATAGAACAGTGGAATTGTGACAGTGGCATGGCAAACAGAACACATGCAAAAATGGAATGGCAGTCAGAATCGCAGCAGCATGATGGTTATATTAATGTCAACAGGCCAACAACAATGATTATTCAACAAGGTATGTTAGTATGCACACAGTTTCAAATATAATAACCAAAATGGAACAAAGGTCCCAACTTTAAGTTTTGGTAACAACATACCCATATTACATTTTGTGCAATTATTGGAACAGATGAGTGGTGGCAGAAGAGAAAATAATTCCATTAACAACTGCATTCAGTGATACTTCTCAATACACTACTGTTCAATATTCTACAGTTATGCCCTCCCTTAACCTCTATATGGGCCATGCAGCTACTACAGCACATAAACACCTGTACATATGTGCACCTGGAGTACTTTGGGGCAAGGTATAACAACTCTACGTCCATAAGTATAGGGGACTTATATCTGTCATACTTACTGGTACAAGTAAGAATGTGTTCACAGCTGTAGAACTAGAAAGCCATGTTAGTAGCAGTCCCTGGATTTGAACTGTGGTGTGTGTCTGCAAAAGAGATCTGCAGACCTAGACCTAATCAGATTGAGCTACTTGGGAAGTGATGTTGGTTACTTGAGTTATTTCTGTCTAGTACATACTTTTCTACACACTCTACTTTTTTATCAAATGCCTTTTTGTTTTTCATAATAACTACAACAAAAATCAGAACAAAACCTGTTGATGTTACTGTTTACACAATATGAGCCGATTATTAAAACTAAACATTTGGACATTTTAATAAAACATACTTCAATTTAGAATCAAGTCAACACACTCTACTTTTGCAGTCTGCACCTATTAGTGTCTCACACTTTTCTGTACATTCAGGACTACATACAGCTGAAATGCAAAGGTTAACCCAAGGCAATGCTGGCAGGAACACAGTGCAAGACTTACTGAAGAAAATATTTACTTTTGCATTTTGTCAGTTATTTCAGATCCACATTCTGAACTATGCAGATGAACAGTGCTATATCACTTCACCTCAGTTACTGCATGCTGCAGCAGCTACACAATTGTACTTTTCAGATACAAGACAAATGAAAGGCAACAGTCTGTGGTAGTTAGCTTTATTATTTTTGACATAACAACACTTTCTATAACTCAGAATTCCACAGTTAGTATTACTGCATGATCTACACAGGAGGAATGCTTCTCATTTGTAACTGTTGCAGTAGCCCTGACACAGCAGTTTCTTAGCAGGGTCTTTCAGACAGCCTAATACATATCCTACTCTTCCTCTCCTCAATTGTACCTTGTTTGTTACAAAACTCTGTATTACACAGCAGCTGGCACTATTGAGTTCTCACACTGGGAGCCTGACACATGCATTTATTCAGTACAGTTAGAGCACAATTATATATACAGACAGTACTACCTTTACTATTTCTGATTTATTACAGCAGATATTATGAATATTTCTGTACTCACCAAACTCTCGGAGCAGTCGGACCAAGTGCTGTGCATGGGCATCAATGTTCACAGCCCTCTCATTGGCAGCTTTATGGGGAAAGAACACACATTAAGCACACCTGTACAGTAACATATATAATTTTTTAATTATTTACAAATACACAGACTGGATACTTACAAAGTTCTGGGACATCCTCTGCTCGTGTCTCTTGGATCTACTGGGCCAAGAGCTCATCCCTCCTATGCTTTAGGTTGTCATCATGATGATGCACCTGCTCACCAGTTCAGAGAATGCCATTGGCACTGGTGCGATCACACGCCAGATGGTCCCAGACCTCAGCTTTGTACTGGGAGCCCTAGTACTGGCCCTGCAGAAGTCTAGCTTCATGGTCTTTGATGAGGAGTCCAACAATGACCCTGGACTCCTGGATGCCACAGTGTTGTACCTGAAAGCAAGCACCCTCTCCTACACCTGACATTGTTGTGGCCTGATCAGACTCAAAGAGATATGGCTGTATTCCCACCTATGCAGTTTAAATAAAGCCATTTTCCTGCACTTTTCCGTGATTGGCCAATTTTCAAATATACTAAGCTATGCTTAGCTCTGCACAAATCTGCTTAGCAAGGCTTAAACCATCTAAGCAAAGCTTACAGTTGCTAAGCATTGCTTATATTTTCATGCATAAGCAATCCTTAGCTGGTTTCAGCATAGCTGCGACAGGCTTAGCTGGCCACAAACAATTATTTAAATAAAAAATAGAAACATTTTTTTTACATTTCCATATGGCATTTTTCCAGCCCTACACTACCATACATGTGGCATATGACTTACAAATATCATTACAGTTCATAAAAATTAGTTTACAACTGCTTCCACACATAAAGCATATTGACCAGTGCAGGGATTTGAACCATCCATATCTTAGATTTTAAACCAGAGCTCTAATCACTATGCTACGCCAACAATGAGGGTGTTTTTTCACAATTCTATTTGACTCTCAAACATCATTTAAGCCTGGCTGAGCAAAGCACCGCAGCACGCAAACCCGCTGTGCTTTGCTTAAACTTTATTTTTTATTGTAAATAAATAAATAAACAAAATATTAAATTATTACCTATATTTATCAGCAGGTTGCAGGCATGTGTGGCAGGGATCTGGCCATTCCAGGGACAGTCATGTACTGTGCGGGCTACTTCTTAGGGATTGTGCACTTTTTTTTCTTATTTCAGTGTCCACAGACACTGACATGCTCAGTTTTACATTTCAGTGTCCACAGATACTGAAATAATGCATAATATTAGAACCAGGCTCTAATATTATGCTACTTCCTGTTTGAGTGCAGGGGGCATGTTTAAGTGTCCATGCAGGACTTATACACACCCCCTGCACTCATACATGGATCATGTAGGTGTAGGAATACAGCAGCGCAACCTCATTAATATGTAGGGTGTTCTGCTGCTGTATTCCTACACGGAATAGTCCATGCAAGGATAGACTATTCTTGCATGGACTGTTCATGAATCCAGGGGAGTGGTTACGTCACAATTTTTGGTGGTGATTGACTCAAACAAAAATTGCCAGTGGAAGGGTTAATTAAATGCAAACAATACCGTGAAAGAAATTGTTATGACTGTCCTAGAACAAATGAGTTTTTTTGGGGAAAACTTAAGAAATATGGAGAAATTAAAATATTGAAACAATAACAATGGAAAGTACTTTGTATGGAGAATACAGTGTAAAAGAAAGTAAAACAGATGAAAAGCTAGACAGCAAATTGTTTTATCTTGGAATGCATAGCCGACTCTAGCTCAAGGCTCCCTAGTCACTTGCCTTTTTTCTTTCTTTTTATTTTGTATTTATAAAGCAGCTAATAACTCTGAGGCACCATGAGGAGAAGTAAGGAATCTGCAGCCAGGAGAGAGAAAGAGAGAGACACAAAGAGAGACAGCTATCCCAGTAAAATTCAAAGAAAGAGAACTGTCTGTGTGCTCCATCATACTCAGTCTCAGCTTGCTAACAATCACTGAACAGTGGGACTTTACAATAAGATAGAGTTTGCACCTTGGATAAATATGTTTGTTTACATCTTCAAGTTTCCAAATGCAAGCACATTTGTTAATAAGGTAAAGGCACTGAATGCAAATGACCCTTTTCTGCAACCCAGGAGCAATGTCTCCTTCTGTGATTTATTCAGAGTCACAAGGTCACTATATAGAGAAGGGAATAATCAAACCCTGTAGTCTTTGCTACAGCGAGCAGTGAATTAATAAGCTTTAAGTCATAGTCTTCTGCACCAATTTCCAGATAAGAATCAATTGCATATCTATGCTAGTTTTTATATTACCTCACAAATGCAGGTTGTGGCCCTCACTCCTGTAACTTGGCTTGATTCTTATAAAAGGGTGCTTCCCAGGTTTAAAACAGCTGCAAATCTTCCAGTGTGCTGCAACGTTCATCAGGGTGAGGATCTGGCACTTGACGTGTGATGACTGGTCACAGGTTTGGGAAGGGCTGCTGCAGGGGTGGAGAAAGAGCATGAATTCCTCTCACCTGTCCAGATTTTCCCAGAATGTTTGAATTTGTCTCATACTTCTGGTCCATGTCCATTAATATTTGTGGTTTCCAGGCAAAGCAGTGAGTACTGAGGTCAGTAAATAATGACATACAGTTGAGTTTCAGGTTTCAAATTCATCAGAAAAAGTAGGCTAATACAAATTCTGTTGTTCTTGCAAATGTCTAAGTTTATAAGAACAGTATTTAAGATCTGCCACTATTCTGAGCCTTTGTCCACATTTCTTGTCATAAGAGGCTGATAGGTAGGCAGAGGAGTTAGTTTGGGAGATGCTAGGCAGTCTCGCTGGCAGCCCTCAATAAAGTTTGTTAACAGATGGCAGCAGAAGCATACATGCGTAAGTGTGGCATGTTTTTGTTAGATTTTAGTGCAGTGTGGGAAGGAGTGCCGCTACAAGGGATTAAATGGGTAGGGGAACAGTTTATTGGACAGCGTGGTCATTAGCTCGCAGATGCTGATCATTGATGTAGATGGGTTACATTTATATTTATATTCACTTATAAAATAAATTAATAAAAATAATAATGCAGGTTCTGGGCAGGTAGTTTGTGAGCACTGATACTTGCAGGATACTGATGGTTGCATGTACCTTTTATGGATATATATATATATATATATATATATATATATATATATATATATATATATATATATATATATATATGGATCCCCTTCAGTTTACCGAAACGCCACAACGCCGAAACACAAATCACCGACACCAAAGGACCGACAACGCAGATGACCGACAAGGTGAGAACCCGACGGACTCGGTAAGTGTGCGATAGAGTGAGGGATTTAGTGTTAGGGAGCGGGCAGGTAAGTGTGCGATAGTGAGGGACTGTAGTTTTAGGGGCGGGTTAAGTGAGTTAGGGTTAAGGTGCGGGTAGGGTAAGTGTGCGATAGTGACGGAATATATGTTTAAGGGTGGGTTAAGTGAGTTAGGGTTAGGGTGCAGGTAGGGTGTGTGTGCGATAGTGACAGACTGTGGGTTTAGGGGGGGTTAAGTGAGTTAGGGTTAGGGTGCAGGTAGGGTAAGTGTGCGGTTGTGTCGGACCGTAGGGTTAGGGTTTGGGTTACGGTTAGTGCATGTATGGTTGTGTGTATTGTCGGTATTTTGTGTTGTCGGTCTTTTGGTGTCGGTGATTTGTGTTTCGGTGTTGTGGCGTTTCGGTAAACTGAAGGGGATCCATATATATATATATATATATATATATATATATATATATATATATATATATAATAGGTATGCAAAAATTATCTATCTATCTATCTATCTATCTATCTATCTATCTATCTATCTATATATGTACATCACATATCATTTAAGTAATTCAAATAGAAAGATAGTCTGTAAATAGTAGGTTAGGTTGGTGGTTAACTTTAGGGAGAGTACAGGGTGGGGAGGGCGGGTGGTTTTGGTGGGAAGCACAGTTATTTATGTTTCTGTTTTGCAGATGGCAGTAACATCGATGAAAGAATGATGGGCACAAATCCTTGTACAGGCTGAAGAGCTGTTCAATGTAGCAGAAGACACACCTGCTAGAGGAGCTCCACTCCTGACAGAGGATACAGGTTGTAAGACCAAAGTCCATCAGAAGTGGTAGGAGGCTGATCATCAGACAGAAGCAAGTGGAGGGAAATGTGTCAGGCAGAGAACACTGTCAACTGTGGAAAGGACCCAGCAGATGGAGCATCACATACCAACAGTCTGTCTTGTTAGATAATGAAGTGTAGGTAGTTCAGGTAGGGGAATTGTTTGATGGTATGGATGAGCTGGAGCATAACCAGTTGGGTGATTCTATGTCATTTGAGAAGAAGGTATAAGTGGCTAGAGGGCTGGTTGATTTAGAGTTGGAGCTGAGTGATGTCTGGTGTCAGGAAGCTGTAGCAGGGGTGGTTAACGATAGCTTGGGTCCTTGTTCTAAAGACTGGCTAACCCCACAGTTTTTTATGTCCAGTAGTGCTGGGATTTTTATTACCTCACATATAACCCAGTCAGTTAAAGAAAAGATCTGTAAAGCAAACTATGTCAACATATTTAAGCTGATTGATACAGATGGAGTTTGGATGTTAGGTGAGGCAGACATGACAGGAATAAAAGAGTTGCAAATATTTTTGGTAGCCCTAGGTAGGGGAAAACAGGGCAATTTTTGGGTATAGACTTGGGACTAGTGGACATTGGGTATTGTGTATTATATGACAATTATATCAGAGAAGGACACTTGTCAGACTTTGCCATTGCTGGCTTATTTTGTGATGATTAGAGAGGTTCAGCAATTGCAGTCAAGCAACAGATGGTTGCGGCACAACCAACGTTTTCATAAGAGGAATGTGGTTGATAAAACCTTATGGTGGCATATTGGGCATGCTGACATTTGACTGGCAACTATATTAGATACCGTGGGCAGTCAACCGAGGTTTGGAAAAGATGTAGTGGACAGGACAGGAACTTGTGCGTCATTCAATTGGAGAAAGTGTTCTTCACCAGCATTTATGTTCTGTGTGTGGGGGAATGCATGCTGCTCAAAGAGGCTGGGACAAGGAAGGTGGACTGGGGCATTCCACTAGTTTATTTCAGGAGGTAGGTAGACAGACAGGTATGAGTCAACACAATTTTTGGGGGAGGGAGAATTTTTGAGATCAAAGGGATACAACTTCCTTTTGAGGGCTTGATAGACAAGCAATGTCACCACACTCCTATTAAAGTATCAGTGTTGAGATCATTGCTGGTGGATTGCCATAGCTTTGAAGAGGTGGAGGAAGTTATACATGGCTTTCCCATTAAATCTACAGTTTGGGGGAGCAATAGGGTATACAAGACTTTGCATTTCACTGAGGGGAAACTAGATATCTTGTAATTACTGATTGATAAGGAAGTCAAGGCAGGGAGGATTTTAGGTTCCTTCAAACAATCCCTGTTTGAACACTACAGAGTGTCTACTTTGTGTCTGGTACACAAAAAGAGGCAAGAGGAATTTTGGTTGATCCATCACTTATCATTACCTAGAAGGAGTCGTTTAATGACTATATTGTTATGTTTGATTCACAAGTGTAGTATACATCCCTGGATGATGAGTTTAGTGTTATTAGGGAGTTTGTGGAGCCATGCCTGCAAAACTGGATATTGAATCTACTTCTCATTTGTTACCAATCAGTTTGGATGACTGGCCAATGATAGGCATATTGGTGAATGATAAATTTTATTTCAACAAGTCTATGCCAATGGGTTGTATGGTAGCTTGCTCAACATTTGAGAAATTTAGCTATTTCTTGCATTGGATGTGGCAGCTGTCAGTAGGAAAGCAGAAAACAGATCATTAATTGGATGGTTTTCTCTTAATTGGTGATGGTAGTGATGGCGCAAAAAGAGAATTGGCAGCCTTTATTGCCTTGTGTGAGGAATTAGGGGTTCCATTGGTACCAGAGAAGCAAGAAGGCCCCAACAAAGCTTTAAAAGTTTTAGGTTTGACATTATATGTCAAACATGACATATTTTGTTTGCCACAAAATAAGTCGGAGAAGCTGCTTGTAAAGATTAGTTGGATACAATAGAGGGATAAGGTTCAGATCAAGGATGTGATGGAGTTGTTATGTTTACTGAATTTTACTTGTAGGGCCATCAGTCCAGGTAGGACATTTTGTAGGTTGCTTGCCTATTTATTAAAGGGTGGTAAGAGGAAATATCATTTGGTGTAGGTTACCAAATTGGTTAAAGTAGATTTGATTTTGTGGGCCTCACTTCTTGACTGTTTTAATGGTATGGCCTTTTGGCAGAAGAAGTGGGCATCTCAGAAGGATTTAAGTCTATTTCCTTATGCTGCGAGGGTGCATAGCATGGGAGCTATCAATGGAGGGGAATGGTTTGCACTAATTGGCCTGATGAATAGGCTGATGAATGGGGGAGGGAGGTGGCATTTTTGGAGATCTTGCCAACTTGGGTGGCAGTAGTTGTGTGAAAGAGTAATTTAGTAAACAGTAGCGTGACATTTTTCTTGGACAATGAAGAAGTAGTGCAGGTGTTGTCTAAGAAAACTTCAAAATCTCCATCGGTTTTGTTGGTTTTAAAGAAGCTTGTTTTACAGAGCTTATTAATCAATTTGCATTTTCAGTGAAGCATGTAACAGGCAGGGTTAATCAAACAGCTGATAGCCTTTCCCAGTTTCAGTATTCCAGATTCTGGGCATTAGTCCCAACAATAAGACAGAGGCTTTCAGCAATCCTGAATCAGTTGTGGAACATTGGAAATCCACAGCTGGATGGTTAAAATAGCAATCTTAGGCAAGGTCTACTTGGAAGTCATATAATTCTGCATTAGCTGCATTTTCAATGTTCATTAGTTGACTGCCAGTTCAGCACAGGAAATGGTCATTGGAGTTAGCCATGCATTACGTAGTATACAGATGTGATCTGGGGGAGGCAGTTAGGTCTATTACAGTTCATTTCTCATCTCTTAGCATGGTGGCTTGGCTGGATGGTTTGGTCAATGTGAAGAAAGAGTGGATGGTATTGAGAATATTAAAGGGTTAGGAGAAGCTGAGAGAAAAGAATGAAGGTGGATGCTTTCCAATAACCAGACAGGTGCTTAGGGTTTTGTTCAAGGGATTGTGATTGTTATCAGAAAATTTGTTGGACTACACCAGTTTTGCAACACATGCTGTGGTTATTTATATGGGGGCATTTAGAGTGGGTAAAATGTTAGAAGCATTGTGGTGGAAAGATGTACGTACATTGGAATCTGCAATGGTAATTTGGCTAAGGAAATCAAAGACTGATAAAGTAGGGAAAGGCAGGTCAGTGGTTTTGCTTGAGGAAGTAGAAAAGTTATTGTGTCCAGTGGTGTAGATGAAACAGTTAAGGAGAATTTCTGGGCAGTAGGATGAGGTTATGATTTTTCATACCGGGCAGAATACAATGATGTCAGCACCAAGATTTATTGATATGATATGTCAGGCTTCAGATTTCAAAGTGTGTGCAGAAACAAGTTTTTTTACACATTCCTGGATTAGGAGAGAATCCGACTTAACATAGGAAGAAAGTCAATTAAAGTTATCAAGAGGGTGGGACATTGGACCTCTAGAGCTTATTTACATTATATAAGATAAGGAGCTGTTAATGTATTACTCTGTTTTTTCAGAGTACACAGTAGTTATCTTCAATTATTCATTTGTATTCTTGACTGAGAAGAGATCAGTCATGAGGCCTAGTGGAAGGAATCAAATTGGAAAAATGGCATAATGTGGATTCAGAGGTCTGCTGTGATTTCAACTGTGTGTTAAGTTTGAGATGATAAAAGCAATGCTGGGTATGCTGAGGATTTAGATAATTCTCTTGGGGGAAACAATTTGGGTTGCATGCTTAAGAGGCAGTCACTGGCTTTGATTATTGGAGATTTAGTTAAGTTACGACAACAGCATCCACAAATGGTATTGGCATGGTTGGAGGTTATACAGAGACTAGTTTGGAGACAGGCTACTACTTTTGCAGCCTTGGAGAGTTCAAGGCATTTTGTCAATCACAGGGTCTTAAGGACATTGGCAGGGTTAGGTTTGCTTGTGATTAAGCACTGTGATTTTGATGACAGGGATTCAGTTTGGTGCAGGAACAATGGAATGCATTTAAGTGAGACAGGTTTTGATTTGTTTAACGTTTATCTGGCATTGGCCTTATAGAATATTGCCAAGCAGTTATGAAAGAAAGGGGGAACCAGCTTGCATACAGGCTGGTCGGCTAAGAAGAGGGGTTCTGATGGAGTTCTCTCTTTTTTCTTTTCATTTCGCGAGGTGAGCTAAGGTACGCTGTCTCACAGTTTGGTGAATCATTGAGTGGAGGGTGTAATGCTGCTTGTCTTTATGGAGGGTGAGCAGGCAACGCTGCCCAGAATGTTGTATGTTTCTCTGATGTTTTAACAAATGAACGATAATGTTCAATATTTACTGTAGTTTGAGAAATGTAGTGCAAGTTTAAACAGTAATGTAAAATACTTGATATGGTTAATAAACTGGTCATGATGGCACATGTAGTCTAGTTTTTGTCTCAAAGTGCTTGGACAAAGCAAACTTTAACAAGTTGTTTTGTAACACGAAGTGAGATGTTAATGATGTGGTCAAAGACATAAAGTTTTGAATGGGAGGGTGGTAAAATCACAAGTTATAACAAAGAAGCGTATCAAAGTTTGTGTAAATGTTGTAAATAATGTGTAATATTCTAATCATGCATTTTTAGGCCCCACTTCTATTTTTAAAAAGTGCTATGAGATCTTTTACATCCACCTGTCCTGCCACTATGTGGTATGTTCAAATGGGTCTACATTATATCATCGAATGCTTAAAAAAGCGAATGCTGATTGATCGACCTGATTTAAGCGAAAGCTTACAATCTCGAACTGTCAGATCAGCGATTTTTTTCCCAGGGAAAAAAATCGCTGATCCAAAACCCATACACACAACGCAAGCACACCAAACAAACAGAAATCTACACACATACACCTAAAATCTGATACCTAACCCTACACTAAACTATGCGCACACCACTAACTACCCACTTACCTTAACTCAAACCAACCCTAAGGTCCGTCACTATCGTACACTCACCTCACCAGCTCCCTAACCCTAACTCACTTAAATCTGCCCTAATCCTCACATCCACACAATCGCACACTTACCTGAATCCGACCGGTAACTTTCCACCATAACACTGAAAATACCGAAGCAACAGAAACGGACAACCAAATTCTTTCCCTAGGAAGAAATTTGAGTTTCTGCTGCTTCGATATTTTGCAGTTTCATGAAAATAGGTTTGATCAATTAGCATTCGCTTTTTTAAGCGTTCGAGGATATAATATAGACCCTGTTCAAATAACAGCGTACCTAGTAGTAGATAACTTCACTCCATCATCAGTGATAGAAAAACATCCAGTCACTTGAGATGAGAATAGAACTCACAGCCTTCTGATTTTCCAGCACCAAAGGTGAATGTGCTATCTATTGATTCCCTGATAATATCACAGATATATTTCTTAACAGAGTGTTGACTCTTACAATGTTGTTAGTACCTTCAGTGTATAAACACAATAACATGTTTAATGCATTGCTTTGAACTGTATATTTTTTTAGAAATATGTAAGTCTTCATTATATTTTTACTACCCACCTATTATAGATGATATTGTGGTCTTTTCATATGTTTAGTCTTTGTCTTTTAATATATTACTGTATTTTGTGCTATATTTTCATTTATTCTTTTTTTTTTCAATCCCAGGCTGAAACTGAAATAGTTCTTTCTGGGTTAACATTCTTCTCTGGTTATCAGACATAAATATGTGCATAAAATAAATAGCATTGCAGAAAACGCACTTTATTTGGACACAAAAGGTGGTATTCAAAGTCATTATGCAAATGTCTTAAGACTATCCACTCTGAATGAGTGAAAGCAAGCTGCAGTTCATAGAGTCCACTTATAAAGGACATGAATAAGCCAAAGCAAATGAACTCATAATTAAATATAAATGAGGAATGATGTAAATTGGTGTCTACCTTCTATCACCTATTTGCAAATCACAGTTAGATTTTCATATATTTCTACACCATTGGCAGATATGTTGTATAAAGTGGAATCTCGCCTATAGTATCTAATTTGAAATCCACAAAGATGCTGCTACTAGCATTGTTTTTTTTTTCTGTTGTGAGCTGCTTGCCTTAGTTGAACCAAGATTTCAATGATGTAAGTAGAGACTTACCAATTATAATGTTATAATCAGGAGACACTAGATAGGTTTAGAGTGGCCAGGGATATTATAAGGGTCTTAGTGAGTATGTATGACCCCTATAGGGGTACTGGAGGAATGTGTGGACTTTCTATCCCTGCGGATGCTAAGGTATGTATAGCCCTCACTTTACTTGCCACAGGGACCTTCTAGTGACAAACTGGGGACATGCTGTGTATCTCACAGGCTTCAATCTTGAGGATACTGGAGCAGTTCTTGGATGTACTCTTGACACTTATGTATAGATAGATCTATTCCCCATCGTCAACTCTGGACTAAGCAAGGACTGTGCATGCCTTTTATGGGGTAGAACTTTTCCCTGAGGAACTCTGTGCTATAGAATTTACCCATGTTGCAATTAGGGTGCCATCTGGTCCACTGGGGAGCAGCACTGCAATAGGAAAGACAACCATCCCATCAATTGCAAGGTAGTGTGTGATGCATGGGGGTGCATCACCAATCTCTCTCTGACCAGTATCCTGGCAGTGCACGCAATTCCCATATCTGGCACACTAGCTCACTCTACTGTCTGTTCTTGCAGGGTAGGATGCCAGTGATCATCTTGCTGGAAGTTGGAAAATATATATTTTTTCTTTTTCTATTGGATCTAAATAGTTATTCATTTTATTTATTTTTATTTATTTATTCATATTTGTTGACCGGGAGTGTCCGACTGGACATAGGTCCATTTTCAGTGGAGGCCTGGGGAGAAAAGCTCCACAGTTAAAATAAACAGACAGTAGTTACATTGGATTACATAGCGATTAACAATTTACATAGCAATTACTTACAACATATTTACAGATGAAGAACATAGTACATCAGTAGACAACTAGAATCTTTATCTGTGAAGTACATAACAGACATTAACAAATGTTACAATAAGAAGTTTCTGCTGTATAATAAGTACTAGGCTTATGAGCATCTGAGCTTGCTATAATCAATGTAGTTAGTGGAGTGGAAAGAAAGGTAGTGGTTGGATGGGGTGGGTGATATTAGAGTGGGAGTTGCAAGGGCATAGCCAGCATGTTTTTAGGTGCGCTTTTAGTAAAGTATTGAAGTGGGTGCATGATGGTATGGAGGTAATTGTGGGTGGGAGGGAGTTCCACAATTTGGCTATGGTGCAAGAGAATAGTGCTTCACCAGCATTATTATTTATTCATGATAAAATGTATTGCTGAATACAAAACCACTTTTTCTTTGCTTTGTCTCCCCTCTTTTCTTGCTGTCTTTTTTATATATGTTTCTTTCAGGTGATGTTGGATATCCACTGTAACAATGGCTCATGACATCGGTGAGAAATCCAAGTGGAGATGTTGAAGAGACCTACAACAGAACCCTGTCCCAGACCTATAATGTCGATGAAAGGGTCTTTGGCCTCCTGAAGAGGTGTTTTAGATGCCTGGATGAGTCAGTGGGTACCCTTCAGTATGACCCAGCTACTACATACATGATATTTACTGCATGTTGCATTCTACACAACATAATCATGTGCAAGTCAGGTGGTGAAGTGACCCATGCCGTCAATGTAGCTTCCATTTCCATTCATACTATAATTACTGATGACCAACTGGCAGCAGTAGTTGAGAGGTTCTTCAAGGTGTAGATGAATGTTAAACTGGCCTGTATGAAATCTGTTGGGCTTGTTCCCATGTCATATGGCTGCACAGATAAGTAGGCTGTGTCTATTCCAGAACTATGGACCATGACATTCAGGTTCATACTTTGCTTTTGAATGAAAATATATTGCTTTTTATATTATGCAGTGTTTTCTCAGTTTTAAGTATGTCTGTTGAGGTAATGCACATCAGATCATTTTATTTTGTAGTACACAATAATCTGTGGCCTCAGAGACAAAAAAAAATCATTTGTGAACTGGTGAGGGTGAAATGATATCAGTTTATTTCCATGGCAGGATACTCATTTTAATCTGAAATGTTCTTATTATTGTTTCCCTGAAAACTAGTGTAGTACTACTTTGAAGTTGCATTTAACTATCAGCTGTAACAATGTCAGTGCATACAGCATTAATGGTGTTAATCACTGTAGTCTTATGCTATTACATAACTTTTCTTTCCACAGTTCAATGAGATTTTAAACAGTGCCACTTTGAAAAGTGGCATAAGGTCCCCCACCCCAACTTTTATTTTATTTAATAATTTATTCCCCTGTGAGTTAAGCATTCACCTGTGCTTGTGAAGGTCAAATTATTAGTAACAAAAATGTCACATCTGATAGGGTGTATATTACGTGATCGAAACCTTAGGTTATCGAACACCTAAAGGTTGATCATTAAATGTCGAACCCTTAAGATCGAAAACATCCATTTCCACATAGGGAAACAATGCCGTTGGCCAAATAAAAAAAAAAGTTGCAAACAGAAATTAAGTGGGGGGCTTCGACCCCCACTCCATCCCCCTAACTAAATATACCAACTCTGAGAATGTTCTACAGTGGAGAAAGAACAAAATCTGTGTAATGGCCAAATGACTAATTTCCCTGTGTGGAACTGGCCGTTCGCAATTTTCAGACTTCGACATTTATTGATCGACCTTTAGATGTTCGATAACCTAAGGTTTCGATCACGTAATAGGGAACCATTTGATACACTGAAGATCAATGTCAAATATGTCATATACATCTCCTAGAGATAGGATATGTGATGATGTAAGTGATTTTGAAGATGGGTTGTCATGAGAGCTGGCTGGTGATTTGATCAAATGTTATCACCTATTTGATGTAGGTAATCCTGCTGACACTGATCTGACAGTGCTACAGGACTGTGATTAGGACCTTGAATGAGATGTGAAGATTAACATTGATGTGGCCTGCATGATATCTGTTGTGCTTGCCCCCCCCCCAACTAATTACAGCACTTTCATGAGAAGCACTTGTAGTCTCGTGTGATTTCCCCATACATGTCCAGACAGTACCCCATCCTCTTCCCCTTCTAAGACTGATCCCTGTTTGAGTCTGATAAGTCCTAATTGATGTATGAATTGAGGTGGCCATAGATGCTTGATGTGCCACCATACTACACATCAGTGTGACCATGACATTAGCCCTACTCTCTGCCATTTCCATGCAGTACTTGAAATACACATGTATACTCTGAAGGGCTCTTCACCATTTCCAGCAGACTCTCTATGGATGTAGTCTGAGGCCTAACAATGTCAGGGCACATATCCTACTGGGCAGCCAATGTTTTATGTGTTTCCTGGGGCAGAAGTAATACATTTCTGTGCCTGGCTCCTCTTTGTAAAGGTGTCACTGTGGGCATTGTTAGCTCTGAATGTCTGCTATCATCCTGAAAATGTTTATCTGGATTTGGAGATACTGGTGTGGAGCTGCATGGGTTTTCTCCCTGTACAAGTATGAGTGCAATTTCAGCATGTGCTTGACTCTGTGATGCACTGACACTTCCAGAAGAGTTACTAACAGGTTGTATGGTTTGAGATCCTGCCACTAAGCTTGGGGACTGTGTGCCATTTTAATTAGGCTACTTCATAAATATAACTGTGCTGTCATCATTATCTTCAACAGCCATTCTGCTGCTGATATCCTCTAAATGTATTGGTTGTCTGGAACTGTTTCTACTGCTGACCCTTTGAAAATATTTGAAAACATTGCTAATAAAGAAATAGCATACACTACTGTATGCTTATTAAGGAGGTGCAGAGGAGACCATGCACACTGCCTTCATTATCATTCTTTGTATACGTGGAAGGTTCACCTGTTGATAGTAACTGGCATATGTTTAATGTACTCTTTCTATGACAGCATGCAGTTGTCTATATAAATATATCTTCTGTTTTAAACCATCCTTCCAGAGCAGATGACCATTGCTGCTGTGTGTCCACACCAACTCTTATTAGTCTAGTGCCATCATCTTCTGTCATAGTCATCCCCATGGGCAGAAAGAAGGTATTTCTCATTTGGTGTTAGTGGGATAATTGTTGTAGCCCCCCAGTACTGGTGTGGGCAATCGCATTCTACATTGTCTTGCTTCTAGCACATCCTATCATATTATTTTACATCTTCGTGTTTTGTGCTAATGTGTGGTTTCTTCCACAGAGTTCATTAATGCCCAGGTCAACTTGATTTCAGGCTGTTGTCCTCTCAACTTGTTTGGGCCCACCTTTACCAAAGAGACATTTAACATATGTCCGAAGGGATGCCATGAGGATGCAGTTTTTCTCATGACTAAAGCTGACATTTCTCTACCTTGATCACTTGTTCTGAACATTAAAAATATGCCATAATCATACACAAAATCTTTTGATATAACCTTCAGTCAAACAATACAACAATGAAAGTGTGTTTGCCATCTTCATAAAAAAGGTAGGTGACAGAAACCCCATAATTATATACACATGAAAAATCTCATTCCGGCCAATTAAAGTTATGCTATAGTAATGTCTACAGTGGCATAAATACATTCAAAACATTAAAGCAATTACTCTGTTAACAGAGTCATCCTTCCCTTAGCCCCTACCACTGTTTTATATTCATAACGCTGTCGTTTTTCATTCTTCAGTGATTCTAAGAAATCTCCAAGTAAAGACACATGGATGTTCAGCCAACAAGATATCCTTACCACTTTAGTAGTTCACAATTAAAACATTGCATTTCTACAATGTATTTAGAGTACTACATGACACCTCACACATTTTTACATCATCTTGAAATATTTCATAGTAATTTATAATATTTCAATTATTTTTTTCTTACGTTAAAAAGTTTGCAGTTTCCTAATTCGTCACCTAACTCGAATAATCTCAAGTTAATACGCAGTATTAAACTATTTCACATAATTAAAGGTCCATTTCTGTGTTTTGTTTGCAGATTAGGTCCTTTTACATTTATCTCTATGAATCTCAGTAAAGGGCGAATGTGTAAGACCGCTTATGCAGGTAAGTCATTCTTGGCTGCTCATGATTGTGGCCTTGAGTTAACATGAATGCACTGGGGACAGCAGCAGAGTCTGTAGCTGTCCTTGGCAGTCCAAAGTATGCCATGGGAACCAGTACTCCCACAGGTATGACAACCTACAAAAGCATAGGCCTGGCTAGCTGGATGAGTATGTTGACCAGGTACAAGTGAGAAAGCCAGAGTTATATAGTATTTTTCTTTTTTTTGGTGATATTAAAAATAAACAATAACAAAGTTGCATAAATGATGGTATCTGCTTGAAGAAATATGTGTAACTGCAAATGTGTATCTATGATGTAATAATTCAAAAGAAAGTATAAACAGATCTGTATACAGAACTGGATCTCTATATAAATATATGGAATGTTTATATGGTAACATAATTGTCTGTATAAATACAAATGTAGTGTATGTATGAGTAAAATAATCTGCATTTATATATTTATATATATATATATATGTGTGTGTGTGTGTGTGTGTGTGTGTGTGTGTGTGTGTGTGTGTGTGTGTGTGTTTGTTAATCACAGAGAGGGATCCGTATGAGCACACTTAACAACTTTTTTATGTATATAAATGTATGTATTTATGCAGAAAGCAAAAAAAATGTATTTCCACATAATTTCAGTCAGAATTGCATTACCTTAGGTTGTAAAGTACATTCAGACAGTTTTAATAAAGAAAGGGGGCACAATTCAATAAACATGGCTTACTGAAACCAAGTGTGTGCAATGCACACATGATAACACACTGATCCATATTCAGTAAGCAGCTCTACATGATGTGTAGAACCACACAAACACAGTAAACATCATGCATGCTAGTCAGTTTATAAGCAGCTGAATTATATGGTAATCAACCAATCCAAGATGGTGAAGCTTTTCAACAAGCTATAAAGCAAACATGGACATTTGGTACAGCCTTTTGCCTTGTACTCCAAAACCTACTGGGATACAGCCACAAAAACTGCACAGCAAATAAAGAATGTTAGGAGCTGCTGCTGCTCTTCTGCATGTGCACATGCAACAGACTCAAGTCAATGCTGCTGCTGCTGACAGACCTTGCGCAAGGAAGAGAAGGGTATTTAGACCCCATTTAACCTTTCATGGTCTGCATGAGGTGGAAATAGAAGAGATCTACATGAAGGCTAGAGAGACACACTCCATGAGCTCTACAACCCTTTGTCATCCTTACCTAAAACCAAGGGCAAACGGAAGTCAACCAATATTTGTGGAGACCAAGATATGTGTAGCACCTGAATTTCAGCTGCAGAAACCTTTCAAAGACCTACAGAGGACACACTGTGGGTATCACAGGCATCAGCATCCAGGATCCTATACCAGTTCCTGAATACAGTGCTACAGCATGCCAGTGACTATACATTCTTCCCCCTACCCTCATGGGCAGAGCTAGAAATATGCAAGATTTTTGTGGTAGAGTGCCATAAACTTCACTCGCATTGAGATAAAAGCACCATCCTGCTAACAGAGAAGGGTATACATCAACAGATAGGTGTTCCACTCCATTAACTGTCAGATTATGTGTAATGTTAAGGGCATCATCCTATATGTGTGTGCTGGCAACCCCTACAGTTACCACAACTCCCATATATAGCACCATTCACAGCTCTACCAGATGTTTTCCAGGGGTGATGTCCAACAGGGACATTTACTGGGGATGCAGGGGATGCACTCGAATCATTGCTGATGATACCCATCAGAAATGCACACACATCCATGGAGGAACACTATAATGAGGCACATGCTCAAACAAGAAATATAATAGAGCATGTGTTTGGGCTGCTTAAGTCATGGTTTCAATGCCTAGATACATCGGGGAGGGGACGCTGCACCATGATCCCAGTATCTGTGCCAAAATGATCACAATTTGTGGTATCCTGCACAATATCATCTTACGAAAACATTTCCAACAGGAGCACCAAGGGCTAGGAGCAAATGTTCCACCAACACTACTACCACTGGCAAGGTCACTACATCCACATGCAGGTGAACAGTCAGAAGGGGAATCCCAACTACTTGGAATGTAGGTAGATGTAGGTGTGCATTATATGCCCTTGCCCTGGCCAACAGGCAATGGATAACATAAATGCTAACCACCTATAGGTACTTCTTTCATGAAATGCACATGCATACACTAAAATATATGCCAGGCAACACTCAAACTTTTACTTACCCATGTAATGGCCATGTACTGCTAGCATCAGACAGAGTTAACCACAAATGGCAACAGTTGTAACTGCAAGACTATTGAGGTAAGTGCTGAACCTGTAAAAGAAAAGTAAATGTGTAAAAACATGAATGAATGGAAGATAATCTGCATAGTCTTACTTGTAAATGTACCTAAGTAGAATGTGTGTGTGAGCTGTCTAGCAATGACCTCAAAATGTGGCATGACTGATGTCTGTAATATATATTTAGGCAGTTTAACAACCAACATGCCATATGCATCTAAAATAATCAGTATAGAAACAGCAGTCCAAACTCTACTAACCTCTATGAAACTATGATGGCAGTTTCAACGATTTCAAGGTAGGAATCACAAAATTAAAAAGCTGTAATAATTCAGAAAAAAATCAAGATTACATCACCAATACATATCCTAAGCACACAGTTAGCTCTCCACTTTGTGCATCAGACATATACATATGTAACCCTGAATCCAAAAGATAGAAACAAGGTGATGGCACAGTTATCATCATTTGCAAAGAGTTGGAGAGGGGCAGGAGGCCAAGGCTGACACCAAAGTTGTGAGTGCGTGTGAGTAAGAAACATAGGCAGAAAGGCAGGAATGCAGATATTATCAAATGACCACTGAGACAGGATGACCTACAACCCTCATTAATACCTTATCTATCTAGCATGTCCAGAGGAGTCTGTATGAGCACTCTGTAAAATGTGCGTGTGAGTGTCTGCGTGAACACAGACAAGCTCAATGTTAGCACTATATCCTGGCATGTTGTTAATGTGTGAGCCATGAATGATAGTGGTATCAGTTCAGTATTGTCACCCCAACTGTGAAAACTCTGCCAGAAGTTGCAATGGTACATCCATGGCCATGGCCAGACATACTGGTGCTACCTGAATGTCAGTGATGACTGTTGGATGAGCTCTCCTCATGACTATGCCCAGGTGCTTGACCTCAAGGCCAACCATGTCTGGGTGTGAAGACCTCAACCACTGATGAAGCAGTATAAATAGTGCCCCTACAGGAGCAGGCACTGCCACGTCAGCTAACACCAGATGATGTTACAGCTCTACAGCCACATGGATGTTTCCCCCTCCCAGCAGATGTTCCATCACAGACACTGCCTATTCCAGTGTGACATTCATCTGATCCATTTAATTGGGCACACAGTAGAGGCAGTCAAGTCTGATTCTGCCACATCTAGAACCCTAAGCATGTCCTTGGAGGCCATAGTGGAACGTTCTTGTGCCTCTGTGATGGCCTGATAACATACATCAAGTGGCATGTAATAACACACCAGCATTAGTAGATGGTGGACAACAGACATCCTCCTTTGAGCACCCTTACCAACCTTCCTCCATGGCACCTTGCCCACAGTTTGGCTATTGACAGAGTCAATTGGCACTGAAACTGCCATTTACTACATCACCCTGTTCAACTGCGTCACCCTCTACCTGTCCAGTATCTGAGGGCTCAGTGGAATAGGCATGCGTAGGCATACTGACTGTGTTTAAAAGAAATTCAGAGGAAGTGTAAGTCACAACCTAAGTGTCAGATTGAACCTATGCACCCCCTGTCTATGTCTCTATTTGGCCACCATCTTCATCAAACCATACCAATAAGCTGACATCAGATGATAGGAGTCCTACAGTTCCACCATCAGCATCACTTGTAATAATTAGTAACAAACACAGGAAGGAAATTACTACTCCCTTAAAAATAACTCAAAATATCTGAACAAAAAGTAAAACTAGTCACAATTGCAGATGCTTCAGCAATACAGACACTCATTACAACGTCTTACCACATACAGATAATATATCTAAGTAATGCTTAGTAATAAGAAAAAAAAACATTTCTTACCATGTGCAGATGTCTCAACACTTTGCATGGAGGATGGGCCTGGAAGAAATGAAGCAATGAAGGGATGACTGTTAAACACCACAATGCGAATAACACAGGGACAGAATAAACAATCAGCTATATGCCCTGTAAGAAATTGCTGTAACTAAAACATGTCTGAGTTGACCCCCCCACCCTCATGTCTATTGCATTACTCTCTTGTATAACTATGAATTCTCAACATATACAGATATTGCAAGCAGACAAATTATATTTTAGTCTGCAAGACAATATAATGTTACCATATGTAAGCCTATCTGGAATCTGCTCCTGGAACATGCTTGGCCTCCCAGCCACATCAGCACCGACATCAAGCATACGGTGTGAAGGCTCCACTGAACTGTTGGGATCTCTGACAGTGGACAGGAACTCCTCATTTGGTGTCAGCGATGGCTTGATAGCAGGACCACCTCCCCATATCCAGCTGTCCTCTGGCAACTGCAGTCTCCCTCCTCCTTGCTGATGAAATCATGTCAGTGGCCTAATGTTGCACCTGATCGTAAGTGTGGCCATGACCACCAATTGCATTCACATCAGCAACTACCTGGCTCCACATGTCCTTTCTGGCAGTCATATTACCCCAGCCTCTCTCAAGTAGGAAAGCTTCATGGCAGGTTCAACCACCTAGGCAGCAAGACATTTCCCTGTGGTCCATTTGGTTGGGGATACATGTATAAAGTGGCATTCAGCTGCAGAGAAATATGTCTGTTGCTAATTCCCTGTGGGTAAAGAGAAGCACACACTACAATGCCCACACAACAGAAATTCATACATCCTTCCCTGTAGTGGGCGTGCTAGTGAGGATACACTTACAAAGTGTGGAACTGCTGTCAGTGAGCTTTTAAATAAAATCGAACAACACACATAATATAATGTTTTTGGCCATAATAGCACCTGTTCTGCCTTTGCTGAAAACTGTTGTTCACTGTCATGTATTTGTATCACACCTTGAAAGAAAATGATAGGAAATGCACTACAGATTCTATGCCAGATAATGAAACATAAGAATAACCAGAAAACAAACAGAAGACAGAGCTGAATTTTTGAAAACATATTCATAAATAACTGTGTGATCACTCATTGCACTAAATACATTAGCAACACATGTACAACCAAGTGAGAATGTCCAATTGTATAAATTGTTAATATTGGATACGAAAATGTGAATTGCTTGTATGCACACAATTGACTGTTACTGCAAAGCTGTGCCTGCAACAAAGAGAGATAACCCACTACAACTGTGTTGTGGAAGTGCAATAGTCTGATGGCTCAGATCTACAGTTGTGTAATTGTTTATCCTTTGCTTCCATTTTTTTATCCTTTTGTATTTTTTTACCATGCGCATGGCACATGGCAGACCGCAAACATGGTTACCTGCTTAAAAAGTGAAAATTTAACTTCAGTCACCTTACAGAGCACAAACACACTTAGCGGCATTGTGTGGCAGTCAAGAATATGGATAGTAATAACTGCAGAAATTCAGCCTTTTACTCAACTGTATCTGTGGCACAAGGTATAAATACGTTGAGCAAAAAAATAAAAAACATCAGTAAACTGTGGGTGTAGTCCCACAGTAGTTATTTTTACTGAGATAGGGTCATAATGAGTATTTTTACAGTTGATATGTGTTCACTACTGTCTTTTGCATTTGCGCTTTGCCTACCTATGCACAAACAGACTTTACTACTTAAGGAAAAAAGTGAAAAATTTAATTTGGTTTGCCTTTCTTCATGCAGACAGGCTCAGTGGCGATGAACAACATCAGCATTATGGTTAGGTTTCCCTGTAGCACCAGGTGTGAATGTAATGAGTTCATGGTCCAAGAACAGATGTGCCAGGTTTTAAATCCAGCACAGTCCACTTTTCAATAAGAGTCTTGCAATGTAATTTTTCAAAAAAAAAAATGATTATAAAGGTAATAATGCATACCAATAGCTATGTATAGCAGGTTGATTGAAAAAAGGTATCATTACTGCTTGCATGCACATACCTCTGTATGTATCATCTGTGCTATGTGTTTAACTGGTTTAGCTTGACAGTGATGATTATGTAAAAATATGCAGTTGTGTATCTGTGATGGACACAATACTTGACTGACAATCATCTGCACTCCTCCCATAACCCAAGTATAACTGTAAAGTAGCATGTATTGTGAGGTATGTATCACAGCTCCAAACTCTATTACTAAAGTCGTTCTAGTCTTTCCATTTCCAGTATATTGTTAGACATTAGTCCTGCATCACACCTGAGAATGCATAAGCCAAGACCTTTTAATGTCACGAACATACAGACCTATCTGAAATAAAGCACCAGTCACCATTTAAGCTGCATATATTTAATGACGGTGCATGGCCAGCATGTGTTCTGTGGTAATGAGGAATAGTTACCAAGGTGAAAAGATACGCATTTTCTTTTGCATAGGTTTGAATCCCACATTGTAAAATTACTTTTAACAAGGTGTAAGTCCCCAAAAAATATGTGCCAAGCCATTCTCTTGATCCCTACAAAGTCATAGCTTAAAAGCGAAGTCATTTAGCATTTCAGTGTTAACCAATGGACAAAGTGTGACCAGGTGTAGCAGCACACATGCAACAAATCAATGCCAAATGTCACATTATCCTTACTGTTTCATTAACTCCCTTCCTCTTTGTTTGGCAATGCTTCTCTTTGCTTACCATTGTGCAAATGCAGCTGGCATGGTTGTGAGTGTTTGTGCACTGGCCATAAAATGCGATATCACAAATTTGCTGGAAACCATTGAAGCTATTGTTGGAGGACCTTTGCAGACATGGCAAGAGACGGGAAAGATAGTGGCAAATTCAGGGTACAGAGTTGGGGTGAAAAAGAGTAAAAAATATTTGTGGTACTCCTTGTGAAATGCTACAGCTGTAGGCAGCTGCAGGGGGGACTATACTGGATCTCAGTACAAGGCGGAGGCTTGGAACAGCCTAGCCAAGGCTGTTTCTAGTACAAATGGCATACCATGCATTGGGAAGCAGTGTAGGCACCACTACTGTGACTCTACGTGGCGTAAGCAGGCACAACTCGACTAGTGGCTGAATGAGTTTAGAACTGCTGACACCCTGCAGTTGTGCAAGTATAGAGATTGGGCAACTTTAAATGATATGAAAATCTGTAGATAGCCAAGACTGGTATGCATGATACTTTAATGTTTCTTCTTTCAATTCTTATTTCACAGCTGCAGAGGAAATCTTGGTGAACAGGGAGGCACATGCTGAGAGGTTGTGCAACTCAAAAAGGCAAGAGGTATGTATGCAGCACAACTGACCTTGATTGTAATAAATATATTGTGATTCTATACATCAGTTTCAAGTTCAGCAGGCATATCTTAACTGTAACAGTAAGCATGCATGCTATCTGCTGTACCTCTTGGTAATTAGCAGGTATAATAGTGCATTTAGAGGACATGGGTTCAATTCTTACAAGTAACCTATAAATTCATGTTGCACAAGTATCGTTTCTACATTTGACATGCAGCAATACTGGCTTTACTGCCATGCTGTAAAGTTAATCTGCAGTATCTTTTAAACCATATATGAATTATCTACATATTCCAAAGATTACAATTCACAGTCATTTTTTGATTTTGAAAGCAGTATAGCTAGTATAAAAAAAGTATATATGTATTGTAATAAAGCATGAATTTGACATATATTTCTAACCATATAATTTCTTTTTTCTCACCTCACCCCTTATCTTTCTTTCTTTTTTTTTGCGTGATAAATGGAAACACACCATTCTGATGTCATATCTTTCTGCCAAAAAAAAAAAAATGCTTTCCAGCACAGAGAAGCAGGCCAACCTCTGGCTCAGCCTGCCAGTCCTCCACCAGCTGCTGTACCAACACCCAGCACCTCTGGGATACAACCTGACAGTACTGCCCCCATAGCCCTGGCACTGCCTGCCCCATCCACACCAGGTAGCATTGCTCCAGTTGCTGGTCCATTGCTATTATCCTGGGGTATTGGTGCAGGGTGTGATTCTGTCATCCACCAGGAATTGTCAAGGATGCTGTGTGATGTCATAGAAACTGGCCTTAGTGCCAGCATCAGCCACCTGGAAAGGTTGCTCATAAAAATTAGGGTGGCCTAATGGTTAAGGTGTTTGCCTTACAAACACAAGGTACAGGGTTTGAATCTCAAAGGGGATAATTGGCTAGGCTTAAAATGGCTTGCAAAGGCAGTTAGCCTAGTACTAATCTATGAATCTATAAAAAGAAAGCCCAAGTTTAGCACTCCATCAGGAAGCTGAAGAAGGGGACAGTGATGAAAGTTGTGAGTGTGAGGACTATATTCTCAGTGTTCCCAAGCTTGACAGGCACGTGCCTCTGATATTCCCTACCCATCCCCAATCATGGTGTCCCCCAACTGTTTGCGCCCATCATCATCCCTGTGTCTGTCTTATTCCCCTGTATATCTGCACCTGCTTCCTCACCAACCTTACATACAAGACTCTCACATATCTATGTCTCATCCCAAACATTTTTCTCTTTTTGAAGAAAAAAAACAGGCATCTGTCCCATAAAAAAAAAAACTGTTCTATACATACCTCTTCACTTTGCATATTTGTTTTCTCAACACAATTTATTTGGTCTAACTGGCTATACAACATGATTGTGTTGTTGTCACCCATCTTGTGCTGCATTGACTGTCAAAAGTCATCACATTTTCTCTATATGTCCACACTACTGTGTTGAAGAAGTGGAGATCTATGATTCTTTCCTAATTCCCTCCTGCAAATTCCTTTACTGCTTCCCCTTTTTTTCCCCCTGTTCCCTTCCAAACACATTTCACCACTGTCCTCTCTATCTGAGTTTCATTTCATGCTGCAGAGCATGACAACTTAATAATGAGAACAGACCAAAAACACGTCCATGAATGTTCCATTACACCAAACATTGTTATGTGCATATCCATCTCTACCTGTATGCAGCCCTTCGCTCCCACCCTTCTTTACATGTGTGTATCTATTAGGCTGATGGATGTAGAGGTCATGTCATGGTTTCTGCATGCTCTCATGACTGCTGACAAATAGTACAAACATATTACCATAACTCAACAGATGACAGGTGCTCCTGTAGTGTGCAAGGTTTCAAAATCTGCTGTAGGATTCTGTTTGTATCATATTTAGGTGATGATGGATGAAATGATCATCCAATATGATGTTGAAACTGTCCTTACAGTGAAGAACCATGCTGCACACACTTTTTGGGATATCTGGACTACACAAATATTTAGCCATATCTGCTGAGTCATAATAGTCATTTCAAAAGATGTACCACCCCTTGTCATTTCTAGCAAGCTATACACACAATTAACTAAACATTGTCTCTAAATGATTTTCACTGTTGAAGTGACACTGTGACCCATGAGCAAAAATTGGAAAAAGGGGTTCTGGATGGATGGATATATGTAAAACAGCAAATAGTTGTACAGGTGTATTGAGCTAAGCATTACTGATAAAATTTGGGGAAGACACACTTTATTGCTCTCACGGATTATTGAATTTTCATTCCTAATCACATTTACTTAGCTAATGACATTCTGACACCATTTGTTGAAAAAAAATGAAGCTTCTAGATTTGAACTCTAGCCTACCTGTAATTTAACTAGAAACTTATTGTTCTTACACCTGGTGCTACAGAGAACATTAAGCAACAACTCTATTTTCCTCACTTAGTACTTTTCATAGTGGTGATGGCCATACCTTGCCACTAAGCCTATTTGTGCAAATGAATGTGAACCAAATTAAATCTTACATGTTTTTATTTAATCAGAGAACCACATTGCTTGGCACTTAATGTCACACAAATGGAGAAAGCACAGCCAACAGTCACTTATGTAATAAAAGTTTGGCCTCAACATTTCAAAGAAATATTGCAGCATGTACATCATACTAGCTGCCATCAATTGCTCCAGTAACATATTTAACAAGACTGACACATAAAACATTAACAATAAACATATGTATTTTGCAGTTAACCCCATTCAGGTCACTTACTCTATATCCCTATTTGCACAGTTTGACAATGAGCACCAGTGGACACTACTACTTCACATATCCAACTTGCATTCCTGAAATTTAAAGTATGTATGGGCTAATAATTTGAAATCATCCACACAAATCAGCTTCTCAGTGATGTGCCTTTTGAAGAGGTGTATGGCATGTGTAACTCTGGATACTGGGCTGCAATCCTGAAATACATGGTAATAGATTCAGAAACACAAGATAAGGGCAGTGACATGTGTGCTTAACCGGGCACATACTTTCTGATATTTATGCATGTCCTGCAGCAATGCACTTCCAAATGATATATAAGTATTTGGGTCATTGTCAAATAGACTCCAGAATTACAGACCATAACTGCATTATTACATTTGGTATGGGTGTACAGTGGCACTAGACATATTGTCAGTAACTTGTATTAATGTGGACATACCTTCATCTGAATATGAAGACACATAATGCCATCATTGCACTACTTGTGTGTGTGTGTGTGTGTGTGTGTGTGTGTGTGTGTGTGTGTGTGTGTGTGTGTGTGTGTATGTGATCTACAGAACATCCTGAGACACAGGTGCATGCCTGTCTCATTTCTGCAATATGCATTCATGACAGCTTATTTCACCTAGTTTGCCAGGATGCATTTATATGACCTTTTCCAATCATATCACAAGTCCTGGTTTTACAAGCAAGTTTTGTGCAACACTATAATTATGTCATCCTCTGTAAAGTGTACTGTAGCACTATTAAGACCACACTTCTGTGGTGGCATGAATTAAGTACTGTGCTCTGCAGCTTGTGTAATTAGAGAGACAGTGGTTCTAATTTCACAGTAGTCAACTTGTGTGTGTAACTATGGCTGAGTTTGTGTGTGTGCACACAGAAGAGCATGGGTCCAGGTCCTGCCTCACTCAAGTAGCATTCAGAAGATTACTTTTACACTGCTATATGACTCCACATCAGTTTCATACAGCCCTCCAAACATCTTCTTCTCAACATACACTGATGACGTCATCTCTATAAATTAAACTCTGACACTTTTAAAGACAAACTTGTGTGGTGGCACTTACATTTAATACTGTATTCTGCATCCTATATAATTAGCTAGGTAGGAGTTCTAATCTGAGAGTAATCAACTTGCATGTGTGTGTGTGTGTGTGTGTGTGTGTGTGTGTGTGTGTGTGTGTGTGTGTGTGTGTGTGTGTGTGTGTGTGTGTGTGTTGATTCAACTACTATTCTGGAGGCAACTTCACTTGAAGATGTGAATTCACAGCTATCTCAGACACTCCTACACAAACATCTTCTCAGCATACACTGATGATGTCATCCTCTATAAAGTGCACTCTGACACAATTCAAGGTAGACTTGTCTGGTGGCACTAGTATTAAGTACTGTATTTTGCAGCTTGTATAACTAGATAAGTAGTACTTCTAATCTTCCATCTGTGTCTGTGTGTTTGTTGAACTACTAGTCAGGAGACAATTTTACACCAGGATGTGAGTACACAACTATGACAGATACTCCTTCCCATCTTCTCAGCATACACTGATGATGTCACAAAAGGAAATATTGTCAGACTAGCTGTCAGGAATTTTGTAAATAATCATATGTCATTTATGAATATCAACATGATTCATATGCTTGTCTTACAAATGCATTAGAACTGTATGCTATGTGTATATTAAACTGCTGGTACAGAAGTGTGTGTTGAACAGGGTTTATATGGTACTGAGCTTAAAAGATGTATCCACAGTGTACCCTAGTGGAAGAGAATAGAAATATATATACACTATTGTAGCTGGGGTAAATGTATATATTTTGTAACAGTGGAAACTGGAACATAGAAGGTTAACATGCAAAACATCAGGAAAATAGTTGAACTTAAATTGTTTTATAACCATATAATAAAAGAAATGGTTTCAATGCAGCAAGAAGGCAGGGTGTCTTCTGCATTGTTTTGTAAGTGTTTTATGTCTTCCAGCAGCTGCAAAGATCTAATATGTATTTTTCACAGGGAGATGCTAAATGCTGACAGTTTCTGGCAATGGGGATTTTCACCTGGGATAGTCAGATGACAAAAGTGATGTCATCCTGCAAGTATCCCAGCAGCAATATTTGAGATATTAATTTAAGAACTCTCTGAGAGAGGTAGTGCATTTTGTATTTTGTCTTTGACCTGGCAGGATCAACTGGGAAAACCCACTCATCATATCTGTCTTGCCTGGTTCTGTAAGTAAGTTAACTAGGATACAGTAATTTCTTATATATTCAGTAAGGAATATAGTAAAGATTAGTTTAGATGTTTTCTGTATTTATTTGAGACTGTCCTGCAATGTTGTTTTAAATATTTCCTGAGAATTTGAACTCTGAGGTTACTGTGATGATTTACTGAGTATTTTCTTGTTATTTTATTATTTATTATTATTTATTATTAAATATATGTAAACCTATCTTTGTGGCTGATATTTGTGAGACATATTTAAGCTCTTGCACTTGCATATCTGTTTGGTGACACTGTGTACGCCACTCCTAATAGCATTGCTCTTGGTCAAACTACCATTTGGATTGTTAGTAACATTACACAGTGAGATTGGACAACCCTTTGTTAAGGGCCTTAAAGTACCTGATAAAGATTTGGCTTGTGGCAATGACAACAACCTTATAGTCTGGGAAAAAGGGGGCATAGCTAGTACACCTGTTCTAGCCATTCCCATGTATCTGCATGTGTTTATGCATAAATCAAATCTCAAAGTGTGTGTGTGTGTGTGTGTGTGTGTGTGTGTGTGTGTGTGTGTGTGTGTGTGTGTGTGTGTGTGTGTGTGTCAGCTACTTGAGCAGGTACAAGCACTGGTTGGACAGAGAGGGTGCTGGAGGTCTTGGTTTGGCCACTCAGCTGAGATCTCAACTCTATAGCTGTGCTACTGGGGAGTCATATTGGGGATCTGGAGAAAGAGGGAGAAACCAGCCCCAGACTGACTGTGGTCTCTGTATGCTCTTAAGGGAAATTGCACTTTACTGTGTGTGTACTTGTCATCTTCCCAGTATGTATGTCCCCCATTGTTGCCGCTGGTGAGGATTGAGGCTCCTTGATTACTGGACCAGTGCTGGGGAGTCACAGATGTCATTCTCTATAAAGCGCAGTCTGACAGTGCTGCAATCTAACATCTGTGTGGTGCTAGTTATACATTGGATGGAATACAGCTTCTCTACCTATACAGGTTTGGTCTTTAAATCTGGTCACGGTCAACTAGTGTGCTTGTGGCTGATATTATATTACGGTCAATGTGTGATGTTTTGAATCTCTTTTTATTTGGATCACACTCAGGCAAACCTTTTACAAAATCCCCCTGAATGAAAAATCCCCTCTTTATCTCTGTTCACATAAAATCCATTCTACAGAACACTGAGGATATCATCTTCTCAAAGATACATACGCACATCATGAAGCATAGCCCTTCCATGACCCTCTGCAAGCCATCTCCAGACAACTAGAGGAGGTGTCATTGTTAATTCTGTCATGGGGTCATGCACATGTCACATATGGACAGACCAGTCTGTATTAAATTGAACACATACAGACATACTCCTACTATCTTCCATCACATGCATACAGAGATTTGTGTTTAAATGGTATAATAATGGCTAAGATTTTATGTGCTCTTGGCCAGTAGCCTAGTAATGTCCTATGATTTTCTGAATATTGCATGTCAATTTTGTTGACAATCACATGTGCTATGTTGAGGTGTGAATGCACTGTATCCCTACAACAGTGTATTCTAATCTGTGATATCAGATATTATATTGGTGGCCACTGCTGCCATTTGGTTACATATTTCTCCCATAACAGATGCAGTAATATGCTTCTTGAGGACCGTTGACTTTGGATGATGCTATGTATATTGTTATATTACTAAAGCACGTGCTCTTGAACTGCAGTATATCAACATTCTGCACAATTCTCATTCAACCATCACAGTGGCAACTGCAGTAAGGCATAAGTGTGCATGTGTATACTTACATGGGCACATGTGCCTGGATTCATCCACATGTTGTGATAGAACATGTTGGGATTTACTTGCAACCTTGGGGAATTCATTGTATGCAGTAATGTGCTGTTATTCACAAAGAATATATATGTTTTCCCCAGCATCACTGTGTGACTGTCAGCAATTGTGTCATTAACTGATCTGCATGAGCCACATCCACTTCAGCTGTCATGTGTCCAGATATAGGTTCCCCTTCACAAGATCGAATATATGAATACTCAAAACTCATAAGCCCGAGTCCAAAATCTCGAGTATTCATATATTCGAAATTGTGAAGGGGCACAAAAGGAAAGTAAAAAACACTTTTTCTAATGTTTTTGCAGGGGGGCTGTGCCCCCTTGTACCCCCCCACACCCCCCTACTTAAATATACCAACTCCGAGATCACATAACAGCAAAGGAGATGGAAATGTACCATAATGCGCTATATGCATAAGCGCACAACGGGACACTTTCCATTCCTCCACTGAAGTGCGGTCATGAAACCTGCACATTAAGGAAAGAGCAATACAGGGGGATCAGCCCCCTACACAAAGGTAAGTAAAACCCTTAATCTAATTTTTTTACACTTCCCATTCACAATTTCGAGTTACTGAAACTCGAGATTTTGAACTCGATCTTATGAGCTTCGAGCTTTCAGTAATTCGATCTTGTGAAGGGGAAGCCTTCACACACACATTTCCCCTGATAAACATATAGGCAAATGATGTACAACTGATGTCATTACATGACATAGGTAGAGTTGTATGACTGTGTTAACAATTCCACTGTGCCATATGTGATTAAGATCAAACATTATATTTGGAGGTAATGTACAGGATGAAGTCCAATTGTAGCATAGGAACAGCTGTAGTGTGACTATACTGCATCACACATGTACCTGTACATCACAACAGTATTACCACTTAATAGTAGCACATATTGATGTCAGGATGTCATGGCAGTATAACATTTTCACTGGTGATGTCATGGGGCACATGTGCTGAGTGTTGATATGTACAGTGTGCTCCATGTATTGTTTGTTATGCGTACAATATCACAGTGACAGCTTCCTCACTCATTGACACTAGACTTTGCACTGCTGTACTTTCTGTGCACATGGGCATAGTTAATGCATTACCATCAGTGTTACGTTCTGCTGTACCATTCATTCTAACAGATCACTTCTTAATTCACACATCAGTCACAGATGCTTCAGATAATATCCATTGCTATTACATGTGGCAGATGCATGCAGTACACAGCTGTGTGTAGGGAATCCACTTATAATAGTGTTGTTATCCATATGACCAATACCAATGTCAGCCAGGGATACTTTACTCAGGTGTATCACAGTTGGCACACTGAGCTTCAACACATTTTGTCAGCCATACAGAGCTATCCCTTGGGATGCATACCCATTAGGATTTGACAGTGCAGACTTCCGTTCAAGCTGTTCTACTAGATGCATGTGTGATACATCTTTCTCTGTTGCACTCACTAAATACACAGGTCAGTGACAACACTGATGACATGGGCCTGTGTTTTGCATGTGTAGATTGTGGCTTATGTGTCATGCAAACCTCTCAACTGGCCAGGATTATCCCTGATATCAACTCCAGATTTAACACTGTCTCTCCGAGCCCCTCCAAAAAAGTGGTCATTTTTGGCAAAAGGGTGGTGAATCCTCCACATAGAATACTGACAATTATTACAGTTGTACACTTCTGTTCCTGCAGAACATATATAAGTTACACTCACATATTATATCAATGCTGCAGATTAATAGTGGTAATATTTTAAAAGTGCCATGACTGCACCTGTTTCTGTCTACATTTGTCCATCAGTCTGTTGCTGTGTGTCCATGATTGGTTGCTGGCATGTAAGTCATATTCAAACAAGTCATTTTTCAGACTTTAAGCTATTCACATACCCTCATTGGATATACCATCCTTGCTAAATGTCGTCTCCAGTGAGCATGTCAGTAATGCTGATATCATAGCCATTCATCTCTATTGACATGTTACCTTGTGTGACCATCACTTGTATATTATCATGTGAGATGATATATTCACAGTGGATGTGTATACAGCAGTACATACTGTGCTGTCTAAATATGTGCTTATTATAATGTTACTGACTTGTCTTGGAAGTGTACATAAAGTGACATATCCTATCTTGGGGACATTGCCATATTTATCATGTTCTCTTCCTTTTTTCTCATCCTTGTTATTCATGTCTGTGCCCATTCTCATCAGCATACATTCCCTGCCTAGTTCATTGTATTTGCTGTTGCTGTTCCCCCTATGCCATTATTTCATTCTGCAAATAACTATTGCAGTATAGATTGCACTTTTCTTTACTGTGCTAATACTGCTGTTCTCGCAATCTCACTGAGCAGGTTTGCTCATAAACAAACTTAAGTGCTTTTTGTTTCTGTGCCCATGGTGGTCTGCAGTCTGCACAGTTTCCTAGTGGCAGCACTGTTGCTGACCACAAAACCATGCTTGTAGACATGTAAGCGCAATGAATAGCATGATTATACGATTAAAACTGCTTCTTATTGTGCTACTTGTAAACTATTTGGAGTTTATTTAATTGCCAGGAAAATTGTGTTTGTTTAGGCCAGAAAAATATTTATTAGTATAATAATTGTATAATGTAGTCATTTCTTCCACAGTACTGACTGCACGTAGAAGATGGCCGAACTCTGAGTCAGGCACCATGTCCTAGTCAGAGTGGAGGTTGGGAGATGGAGGTGAGGGTTGCAGTGTCAAGTGACTGATCAGCACATACATTAGTGAGAAATGACCAGTTGTATTAGTTCTGTGTTACTTCTGTATGCATTTATATTTATCTCCTTGTTTGCTTAGAATTATTAGGCAGAAAACACACTTTTGTATAGCTAAGGAAGTGAAAACTTCATTGAATTCTTACATTTTTCTGTGTGTGAACACCTGCCTAAGCACGATTCACAGACTGTTAAATGCAAAGCATAATATTTTAAAACACCATTCCACCAAAAGTGTAACAATTTGTTTATGACTTGTAGTAAAGGAAGAATGGTAGTATGAAATACATTTATTAGTAAATATTTAAATACACACATAGCAGCAGTGAATGAAATGCCTTGTATAATAGTTCTAGTGCTACCATGAGTATTAAGGAAAAAAGAGGTGAAACACAGGTAAACAATAATTGTCTTGTATCTTTTCTTTTTAGATGATGAGGAAATTGAATACAATATGTGACAGCAGGTAAGAGAACAGCTAGGCTTGTTAAAGCTACTGGTAAACATGAATAAAGTAAACAGTATTGTGTGGATAAAGACATATTAGAGAGCACTGTATGGATGAGTTCTTTATAAATGTGAGAGATAGTGCCTTTCAGAGAATAAGGACATATTAGTAAAGGTAGGTTTAAAGTGCTCTTAACCTTCTCCCCTCCACTTGCTTTCAGTTTAACATCTAGGTATGTCTCCATCTTAAAAGTACATCTGAAAGACAATCAGTGGACTGAAACTCTGTAAAGAGAAAAGATGGAAATCAAAGTATTGTACTAGCATACAAATGTAACATTCTTAGTATTCCTGCCATAATATATGACATAGCTATGAACAATGGATTGACAAATGTGAACAGATTCAAAATATACAATAAATATGCCTACACCAACTTTTTGATGAAATAATACTTTGTGATTAAGGCAAAACTAAAGCAATTAAGTATAAAACTAATCTTATGTCCCTCAGCACATACTCATACACTTATTAGTTAATATGAAGGGCTTTGGTTAATCTATCTATCTATCTATCTATCTATCTATCTATCTATCTATCTATCTATCTATCTATCATTTGTTAACATGGATAGAACACTGATTCAGGTTGATCATTTTAAGGCTCAGCCAGTGAAATGTGCGAACAAAGTAATAGACAAAATGTAGTTTAAACTACAGATAAAGACAGATAAAGTATACAGATGCAACATTAAGCATGTAAAAGCATTATACTAAAATCACAGACATCTGTCTAATATAGAGAAAGCCTGTGTAATACTTCTTCTTCTTCTTCTTTTGGCTTTTGGTTAGGGGTCACCACAGCAGATCATCTGTCTGCTCATGATTAGCAGTAGAGTTTTACAGTGTCAAGATGCCAGCTCGGCACCCAACATTCCACAGAAGGCACACACTCTCACCTAGGGCCAATTTAGAGTGTCCAATCCACCTACTGCATGTCTTTGGGATGTGGGAGGAAACCGGAGCACCCGGAGGAAACCCACACGACCACAGGGAGGACATGCAGACTCCACACAGAAGGCACCCCAGCTGAGAATCGAACTGGAGAATCTCTTGCTGGGAGGCGGCAACGCTAACCACTGCACCACCGTGGCTGCCCAGAAAGCCTGTGTAATACAATAATTCAAATTAAAATTGAAGCTAAATTAATCAGTTTTCACTTGTGCTTTATAGGTATACAATACTGTTTGCACAATGTAGTTCTGTCTGATAGTAATTAAGCAGTCAGTGATGTAGCCAATGGATGTTGCTGAAATGGCATAGAAGAATGAAGGAGTTGCTATGGTCCAGATGACAAAGAGTGGATTAGTTGTCTGGACATTGAAGGAACGGACCAGTTCAGATGGGAGTAGGTGGTCAGTGGCAGCTCACTCACCCTGGGAAGGGATGTGGTTCATTCTCCTATGATGCTCACTCCCATGATGAAGCATGAGTACAGTGCAGAGCATGTGACCCAGGGACATGAATTTGGCATTACCAAGCTGCTTATAGTCAGTAGCCTTAGACATGTGCTGAAGCATGCATGACATTGTGGAGGCAAAAGCACACCTGTCTCTCAGTTAAGAAAGTGAGTACATGAGGGACTTGGGAGTGTGGCTTAGACAATTACAGGAAAAGCTTGTGATGGCTACATGAATAGCATCCTCCCATTATTGAGTCACAACCTCTGGGGGAATGAAATGGAAAATTGCTTATGGGAATGTTTACTGATGGCTGTCAGTGAGGAGAAAAACAGATGGAGAGCTATTCTGATTAGCAAACAGAAGGGATAATTTATACATATGCATACATAGACAAACATACACGTGTGTGTGTGTATATATATATATATATATATATATATATATATGTATATATATATATATATATATATATATATATATATATATATATATATATATATCTGTATACAGTACATCCAATGCTGACAGGCCAAACATTGACACAAAATCAAAAATGCCAATGTCAACATGCCTTGTGTATGCACCAAGAAACAGCCTCAGTGCATGAAAATTTTAAAGCAAAAAAAACAAAAGTATGATTTTTTGCAAGAGGCAAGGCCTCTTCACTCCCTCATGTGGGGGACTGCACCCTCTCACAATCTATTAATTATATAAGCCAAGTAATTTTAATTTTACTTGGATTATTTTGCTGTTCTGCATGGAGAGTATTTACTTTCTGGTAACTTTGTTTTTGCTTCTATTAATTATATACACTAACTCCGAGACTGCACAAAAAAGGGGTAAGAGCATAAGCCCCAATTGTGGGAATTCTGTGATCTTGGATCCTGTTGACCTGCTGCTGAATCGATTATAAATGGTTGACTAAACAGCTGTCAACCAAATACACACTCGACCAGTTGGAAGGAAACCATCTCTCTCTCTCTCTCTCTCTCTCTCCAAATATTAAACTCCAAGAAATTTTGGAGCACAATCAATTCCATACTCCTGCCAGGTAAAAATAACAATCCTTAACCTAATCCAGATAAAACTCCCACTGAGATAGCCTCACTCTTCAATACATATTTTATCAACACCATAGCTAAACTCACCACTACCTTCCCACCTATTGACCCCTGCCTTCCTCAACCTCCCACTTCACTCTCTTTTACTGCTCCTCTATTCTCAGTCTCACCTATACCAATTTCCATTATAAAAAAATACTTCATAAACCCAAACCTTGTACTAACACACCAGACAATTTACCAGCTGAATTTCTGTAACTATCTGCAAACTCCATTACCTATCCTATTAGCATACTCCTCATTAGATCTATTCAGGAGTCCAGCATACCAAACATATGGAAGAAAGCATTTGTTCTTCCATTCCATAAAGGTGACAACTCTGATATCACTAATTTCTGACCCATTGCAATCCTCTCTCCCATCTCTAAAATGTTAGAAAAATGTAGTCACACTCAACTTCTTAACTATTTTGTCCAAACCTGATACTTTCCCCCACATAGCATGGCTTCAGACCAAGATCATAATACCTGCACTGCTCTCATATCCTTTATGGACACAGTAACCTGGGCTCATGATGCTGATTACATAGTCTCCTCACTGTTCCTAGATCTCTCTAAGGCCTTCAACATGATTTCACATCCCCTTCTGCTCACAAAACTCACCAACTTAGGTCTCTCACCCCATACCTTAAACTGGTTCTCAGACTATCTCACCAGTAGGCAACAATCCACCAAATGGCAACACTCCTTCTCACCATTTCTCAACACAACCAGAGGTGTACTCCAAGGATCTATACTAGATCCCCTCCTTTTCCGTATATTCATTAACAACTTCCACACCACCCTTACCTATGGCACAGTTATCCAATATGCAAATGATTCTACAATCATCTGTACTGCCAATTCAATATCTGAGTTACAACATTTTACCCAAAATGCTTTCACTTCAACTGAAACTTGGATGTCAAACAACCATCTTGTTCTAAATCCCAGTAAAACTAAACTTCTAATATCCTCAAAAAAACTACTGCTCTGAACAAGAATGATTTTCTGTCCAATCCCATAATAATACTCTCATTGAAGTCATTCAAAGTACCAAACTGCTAGGAGTTATCAATGAACATTCAACCTCCATATCCATAGCAACATCAAAAAAACACATAAAAATTAGGTATCCTCTATAGACACAAATACTACCTTAATAATGTCACCTATCTGTAATTTAATAATTTCCTTCATAGTACTGGAGGAAAAAAAATTATTTCATGTTTTTTGTCTCTGTATTTGATCTTAGCTTAAACCTACTAAATTACTCTGTAAAACTTTTGTTCTGACCAATGTAGCCAATATACTGTAATTCACTTGACTATTACTATATATTGTATTCTTTGTCACTGCTGACGCTTGGATCTTTTCTCCCCGGGCCTCTACTTAAAATAAAATAAATAAAAATAAATATTACTGCTAAAACAGCTCTAGCATCATACTTCCTGCTACCATCTCTATTATATGGTGCTCCATTCCTCCCTGAAATATCCAGTCATCTCTGAAAACCAAACTGGAGTCAAGTTACAACAAGATTGCCATATTTGTAACAAATTCAAAAAACTCAGCACACCACTGCTTATCTCTACAACAGCTAAACTAGCTTAAACTCGCACACTACCTCACTTAGTCACAATTAATCATCGCACACAAACTCATATACAAGCCTTCAACTTGCCCCTCCCTCTCCTCCTTATTGACTACATACCACCCTAGCAGGCCACTAAGATTCAGAAACACTATGATGCTGAAAGTTGAAAAACCTAACCTTGCAGCTGGTCAAATGCTGTACCCTTTTTACTGTCTCAAAACTATGGAATGCCCTCCCACCTTCTATTAGAACAATCAGTAATCCTGCTCTCTTTAAGAAGTCTCTCAGATCACACCTGTCTTCTCTCTGCCAATATAGTACTTCCTAACACCTGATCTACTACTGCATCCCTTTACAATATCACTACTTAGGAGCTCTCTCTGACTTGCTGAATTCAACTGCTTATGCCTACAAAACTCTAACAAGTAACAATCAAAATTGCTACGATACCTGACTAACTCTATCCTCAGTGATCAAACTGTACACAATGTTGATGTGTAGTGTTAATAAATAACTTGTACCACTGTGTTTAATATTTATTTCCATGCATTGAGACTGTATATACACTGTATATTGTGCTTTTTCTTGTATGTACCATTAATGTTATGTGGAGCTTTCATCCCAGGGCCTCTACTGAAAATGAGCTCACCTAGGCCCAGTAGACCTTCCCGGTTAACAAATGCAATAAATATATATATATTGATAATTTTTATATTAGTTATTGAAGCTGCTCTACAGTGAACCGTAGCTCTATAGATTTTGATCCAGTGAAACTCAGGCATGGACTTTAATATGGGTCCAGCAAGGAGGCAGGTTTGAACCTCATTACATTTCTACCATCTGCAGTACGTGTGTTATTTGAAAAAAAATAACATACTTAAAGGTGCACTGGTTGTAGTACCCTCAGTGATCACCAGATATGTATAAAAGATTCCATTATTAGACAGGATACTATCATAAAAACTATGTTCATTTGTACCATCTGATGAAATGATACAGCCGTCTTTGAAGAATAGCTCTCTCCTGTCTAGAAGTCACATATGATTTTGGATTTAAAAAATTACACATCTTTTTGGATAAATATCCTTTATTGTATTTTCCCGTCACAAAATGATCAAAGTAACTTTATTAAAAATAAATTTGTAGTGTTTCTCCAGATTCATCAAATCCATGTGTACAAGGCATATGATAAGCTTTACAAACCATACATATCTGAGGCCTTGCAATTTCCATCGACATTTACAGATCCTCTTAATGGTTTGTAAGAATGAGGCAATTATTACAATAAAAGTAGAAAACATAGAATGATTTCTTTCAAACATTATCTGTCTTTTAAGACCACTGCAACAGTGCTAACCATTTTCAACCATTCTAGGCTCCTGACTTGTTATATCAGATTTTTTTCGAGTTTTTCAGACACATTCTTAGCCTCATGCCTCATTTCAATACCACATTGTCCACTATGCTATTAACAAAATATGTGAACACACATTTTAAGCTTTTTCAGGAAAACTTCATTCTGGGTGCATTATCAACTTAAGCAAATAACTGACCCTAATTCACAAAGGGGCATGTATGTAAAATTTTCAAAAGGTCTACCCTGCCCATGTGGAAACTTATCCCCTACCACAGTCAGGAGTCCACTTTATAATTTAGAGGACAACTTCTAAAGCTAATCCTGACTCTATATTCAAACTGTAATCATAGGCTTAAATAACTGGAAACATCTTAATTTGTCCAAGAAACAATTGATAGTTATTGTAAAGATGTTAGTACTTTATAAAATGGTCTATATAATGCAAGTGATCGGTTTGTTACTCTCAAAAAACATGGGGTAAGGCCATCATTTAAATGGTATGGTCTGCACTATGTCCCAGAACCTTCCTAATCCCTTACTGCCTTCATAAGATTGAATGGGGTCTTGAACTGAAGTACCAAACTAGAGTCCACAACATAAGCTGTGGGCTTGAAACCCACATTATCTTGCCTATAACTCAAGCATTTTCCACAAATGAAATTTAGATTTCTGCAAGCTCAAGCATCCAGTTTCCATCAACATCTCTTCAAGTCAAGTAATGACCTCCTTAGCAATCATGTGATCACTGTATCAGCAGTGTTTTGCAAACATTAAAATGCCAAATATTGTTAGCCTTGAGTTACTTTCTGGGTATAAGGAAATACCATCACCAAAGTCTTGGACATTCATACATCTTTACTTGAAGCACGTTTCATAGTTGCATAGTTCAATAGATTGCATTACAGTCTGACATACTTCAAGGGTTTGCAGATGCCCTTTGTCCATGCATATGTTCTTTTCTTTTAAATATATTCATCCTTCCCTAGTTGAAAGCGGTAAAAGTTTTAGCAATATGAATTTGAAGTGGTAATTTATTCCACAGACTTGGAATTGATTGAGAGATGTAGGGATCCCTATTATAAGTTCTATTTAGATACATTTTGTATATTGGGCTCTTTGGTGAATTTTTTTGATACTGGTTACTTTGTACCAATACTAGGTCACTTCAAGCCATAACATTAGTACTTATAAACAAATACCTACCTTATCCATCTTAAGTCTATATTTAGTACTGAAAAGGTCAAGCACTCAAAGCCACTGATTGTATGACAGAGGTTTCATGTTCCTTAATTTCTTTGTAAACTTTTTCTGTACATATTTTAATTGAGACAGGTCAGCAGCTGTTAATTGGCAGAACTTCTGATCCAGTCTGACCATGCACTTATGAAACTCACACAGGATTACAGGATCTCTTGACTCTACAACTCTACATAGTAGTCACATCTGTCTTGTAGTTGATTTAATATGTGAAATGCATTCTTTGAAACATAACCATTGTCGTAAAATTATCCCTAAGTCATTCTTACTTCTAACTATTGGTTGTTGAGCATATCGGTGATTTTATTAACTTTTTTGAACAAAATCTCTGTTTTTTACCATTGCATATTAATCCAACCCACTTGACTCATCAATGATGTGCTTGTGCTGTAGTATGTTGAAGAGTGTTATGCCCAGGGTGGCTGCAGGGATATAGTTGTCTCCCTACTGTAACATGTATCTTCTTCACTGATGGGCTTGTGTTGTGGTATGGTATAGTGTATGGTGGTGTATTCAGAGTGTCTTATGGGATATAGCTGTCCCTTATTGTAACATGTTGCAGTAGGAGTCATTGCTGTGTACGTTGTGGGTGCTGCTGTGAAGAGCACTTTTGGCTAACATCAAAGATTGAAACAATACTAATTTCATGAACTTTAATCATATTTTGACTTAGGAATAGGGTCCATTTCCATTATGGTATTAGAAACCCAAATGACTTGGAGAAATTAAGAAAGATAACATGTACCCTCTTCACTGACATGTCTAAATAGAGAGATGATAAAATCAGCAAGCAAAAGAGAGAAGTATTGTTGGAACTGAATTTATCCTCAAGTCTTGGTGAGTACCTTCATGAGGTAGACCCTGATTTTACAAAATCTCTCCAAGATGGCATTGCTATATAGGCTGTATTTTACACACACACACACACACACACACACACACACACACACACACACACACACACACATATAAATATATATATATATATATATATATATATATATATATATATATATATATATATATACATATGTAAGCAAACACATCCCAAACCAAAGTGAGCAAAATCCAAAGATATAAATCATAAAAAATCCCAAGGTATGGAGACAGGCACACTGTTAAAGATTCCACAAGTCTGTTTATTATTCCAGTTCCACAAAAATGTACTGTGTAAGTGCTTTCGTAAAAAATTACTTCCTCAGACACATCACACACAGTACATTTTTGTGGTATTGGAATAATAAACCGACTTGTGGAACCTTTAACAGTGTGCCTGTCTTCATACCTTGGGACTTTTTCTGATATATATATATATATATATATATATATATATATATATATATATATATATATGGATTACCTTTCAAATATCAAAAGACCAGAATCCCGAACATTATTTTTGCTAAACGAAAATAATGAAAGTTAAAATCCCGACTCATCAACTTTTCCCAGGGCAACTAAACATTTGCCCATCATGGGGAAATATGCCCTTTTTCCACTGTAGTGCAATCCTAGAGTTGGTATATATAGTTAGGGGGGTGTGGGGCATATTCCCCCACCTAGGTGGGTTTTAGATGGCTTGGTATGCACTGTGAAGTTTTGGTCAAGTGTTTACTCGCCCTTGGAAAAAGTTAGTGTTTTGGGATTTTCAGTTTTGTTATTTTTGTCACACAAAAATAAATTTCAGGATTCTGGTCTTTCGATATTTCAAGATTCTGGTCTTCTGATATTTGAGAGGAAATCCACATATATATATATATATATATATATATATATATATATATATATGTGTGTGTGTGTGTGTGTGTGTGTGTGTGTGTGTGTGTGTGTGTGTGTGTCAAAGGCTTCAAATGAAAATTAGTGTTCATTAAGACAACAGATCCATGAAAAACATTATATATAACCAAAAAACTTTAGGCAGTTTGGAAAAAGAAGTGACTGGGGAAGTGCAAAAATATTAAGATCAAAACCTGACAGGTATAAAAAAGAAACATGTCAACATGGGAAAGAAAGAGAACTCTGATATAGTGCAATATTTATGCAAAGGAGAAAGCCAAACTAATAAATATAAAAAGCAGCTCCAGAGATATTTTAAGAGAAGTACAGGCAAAGCACCCAGATATGGAAAATTTCACAATACAAAGAATAAAATCTTAAATGGGGAGCACAGAAGAGAAGATTAATAAAGTAGAAGTTAAATAAATAGCAGCTGAAGTTATGGAATACCTGTGAAGTGAAGGATTTAGTGTTGAAAATCCCACTCTGGTACTGTCAAGCATAATGGAACAATGAGTCCAAAGTAAGGAGGAACAAGTGGAATGCGAAGAATCTGGAGACAAAATGTGGTCATGGGAAAGAAAAAGAGGTTCAATATGGTGAATATTTACGCAAAGCAGAAAGCAAAATTAGTCAAAACAAAAAAGCAGCACCAAAGATGTTTGAAGAGAAATACAGGAATACGTATCTGGATATGGATCTGGATATGTATCTGGATATGGATCTGGATATGTATCTGGATATGGATCTGGATATGGATCTGGATATGGAGAATTTCACAGTGCAAAGTAAGAAAATAAAGGGAGAATGCAGAAAAGAGGATTAGCAATGGAGATGTTAAAAAGTAGAAATTGAAGTTATAGATTACCTGCAAAGTACAAGATTTAGTGTTGAAAATGCAGCATATAACATGAGTGTGGAAATCATCACATACACCAAAGAATGATGTATGGTTGTTGAAGAGGACCTCAAATTTGGCATCCATATCCAAAAGACAATAAAAAGGCACACCACAAATTAAGCCTACTACATAGAATATCCACATATCTGAGGAATACTGCCAAGGAAACCGCAGCATTTACTTATCTCCAGACTAGTCTCCTAATAATTTTTTAATCCCACCTAACATTCATATTACATACCTAAATACCAGGCCATGTTCACAATAAACGTAACTGCATAGATCTAAAAAAAAAATGAACTGGATGGAATTATCCAGTGACCCAACATACATCCTTCTCTTATGATAATAATACCAAATACAATAAAACACGACTTTTTGTGCATTCTACTCTGTAGAGTCATGCCTTCTCAGTGTTTCTTTTAAATCTTTTTTTTCTTCATTCGGCTTTTCCCGGTTAGGGGCCGCCACAGCGGAACTCAGGTCTGCTAATGATTGGCAATAGATTTTTACAGTGCTGCGGTGTCATCCTGACACACAACTTTCAACTAAGGCACGCCCATTCACGCATGTCTTTCGAATGTCAGTCGACCATGGGGAGGACATGCAGACTCCACACAGAAGGCGCTCCAGCCGAGAATTGAACAGGAGAACTTCTTGCTGTGAGGCGACAACACTACTGCTGCACCACTGCAGCTACTACACTGTTTCTTTCAAATCAGGTGACTAATTCTGAAACTAGGTTCATGATGTACCCTCTCAGCTAAAGAATTCAGTACTTCATTAGCAATGTGACATTAGTCTATATAGTAAAGGCTTTTCCAGGCCAAAAAGGACAAACATTAATTTTACAATTTGTGTTAAAAAAACACAGGAATGGCATTTAGGTGTACATCAAAGAAGCTATTGCTACAGTGGTGACCACATGGATTCAACTAACATGCTCAAACACTGGAGCAGGTAGCTGAAAGGAAGTAATGCTAAATGCTAGCTAATTTATGATAGGGGGAAAGGGAGCTGGTCAGTATGTTTTCATGGGAACAACAACTGAAGCAAGGCCTTGTGGTGAATTTCTAAAACACAAGGGTTCATGTATGGGAAACTACCTGCCAAGGCAAATTTAGGTGCTCTAGCCAGGGAATGCTGTTATGCAGAAAAATACTAGCCTGTTCAACAATGGTGCTAGAATTACTGCCCTGTGCCTACTGGAATACATGAGGAAGAGATAAGAAGAGCATATACAACTCATATATCCTTTCATGATGATGACTTTAAATGCCTGTATTCTTTTGTCGCCACCAACTCACTGCAGAAAAGATGGAAATAGATGGGTCAGTAACAACAGCAAAAGCTAGACTGCCATGAGTGTGGAGTAGGCAAAAAATGTCTTTAACTAAAAAAAAACTAAGAAAATGACCATTACCATGTTGGTACCATGCTCTGCTCAGATGCTATGCCATGCATCACATAAGAGGTCATATACATTCAGGTGACCCTCAGACAATGAGTACTCAATCCTCCTCTGAGTATTAGAGGAGAGAAGTTGTCTTGTAGTTGACAAATATACCCATTACCCTTCCATTTGTTCACTAAGTCAGTTTTACCCCCAATTTTTCAAGACAAAAGTGGTAGACCCAATCTTTGAATCCTTTTGCTAGATGGATAACCAACAAAACAGTGCACCATATGAAGGGATGCAGAGAAACTTTACTTGTATATGGTAAGCAACTGAATCTAGGCAAACATTAATATTTCTAAGAAAAATAGAATATCCAGAGTACCATCACAGCAGAGCACTCTGTGTATTATGTAGATTTTCAAGAAAAGTCATAACTGAACTGAATACTTTGGTAATACTTAAGTCACCAAATATTTTTCAATATTACCAAAACATATTCAGAACTATTACCAGACACACATATGTGTTTTATTGAAAAACAGTTAATCAGTCTCCCTAGTTGTATATCTTTTACTTCACTTTAGAAACAATACTCTACGCAAATGTTACTTGTAGATGTCAAGGGGAGTATCTTTGAAGGAGGTTTTCAGACAAGAAACAAAACGTTAAAATTCATTTGGCAATACACGAATAGCTGATATCAAATATATATACATATATATATATATGTTTACTTTACATGCTCGAAATACTAAAATATCGAATTTTATAATTTCGAGCCTGTAAAGACGAATGGACGGAAACCGTGAACCTGGAAATGTTGAATGCAGAATCATGAACCCGAGGTATGGATAGCGCGTTAGGTAAGTGTACTTTTTTAGTGTTTTGGGGAGGGTTTGGGTGTGTTTGAGTGTGTTGGGATATCTGAGGTGTGGGTTAGGGTAGGTGTTGTGCAGTGTGAATGTGTTAGTGTTGGGAGTGCTGGTGTTTATGTGTATGTGATGTGTGTTCATGCGGGGGTGTGTGGAATGTGCAGTGCTGGGTTGTGTGTGTTATGGAGTATTGTGTGACCTCAGAGTTAGTATATATAAGTAGGGGGTGTGGGGGCCACAGACCCCCACATGGGGGCGTGCAGCAGGGCTTGCCCCCTTGCATATACAAAGGGTAGGTGTGTGTATGTATTTGCTTGTGTGCGTGTGTGTTATGTTTCTTGTAGGGAAAGAAAGAGAAACTCACAGAAATACCAACTGGTAACAAAAGTTCGGATTCCAAGGTAACGAACCAAGTGCTGAAAAATAGTTTATTTAAAACACCACAAAAGCATTAAAAACAACTCGAAGTACATCCAATATGTCAAGCGCTTTCACTCAGGCACTCCCAGGCTTTCTCAAGACGTCTTGAGAAAGCCTGGGAGTGCCTGGGTGAAAACGCTTGACATATTGGATGTACCAGTTGTTTTAACGCTTTGTGGTGTTTTAAATAAACTATTTTCAACACTGGTTCTACCTGAATCGAACTTTGTTTCTTAGGAAGTTTTGGAAGGTATGTACATTCGTGTATGTATGTGTTTTGTAGTGTGTGATGTCTGTTTTCCAGGATTTTGTAGATTTGCGGTTTTGGGTGTTGGGTTTGTGTATGTTCAGTGAATAGGGAATTTGACGTCATAGTTTCGTGATACTGAAATTCGATATTTCAGTATTTCAAAATTATGAAGTGAATCTATATATATATATATATATATATATATATATATATATATATATATATATATATAATGGAAAAACTTCACATAATCGAATGACTGAAATCTCGAATTTCATATGGTCGAGACAATATGATCGAGATTTCAGTAAATCAAATATGTGTAGTGTTCAAAAAAGAGTTTAATTACCTTAATATGTTACGTGCACACAGAGGCAAGTATTGTTGTACGCTCTGTGTGTACGTAATGTTTTATTTGTTTTGTGGTGTTGACAGGAAATGAGAAATCTCCCATTTTGCGCTTCCTCATACAGTGCAAGTCGGGAGATTTCCCATCTCCCCACTGTAGCGTGATCTTGGAGTTGGTATATTTAAGTATGGGGGGTGTGGGGGGTACAGCCCCCCACATGGGTGGTGCAGGGGGGCAAAGCCCCCCTGCAAAAGTGAGGTTTGTGTTTTTTTTTTATTTGTTGGTTTCGCTTCAGAAGTTCGAGTTTCCGAAACTTGATCTTTTGGTTTCGGTTATTTGCAGTTCGAGATTTTGGTAATTCGAGCTTCTGAAGTGAATCCATAAATATATATACATATATATATATATATATATATATATATATATATATAAATATATATATATATTTGTGTGTGTGTGTGTGTGTGTGTGTGTGTGTGTGTGTGTGTCTACTTTCTTTCATCAAATTTACAGTTCACTGAACCACAAATAACTGCACCCAGTCAGCCGAAAACTCATTTCTGTGAAAGCACACTATCCTGAATGACATAGCCCCGAAACAACAAGTATTTAAAAGATAAAAAAAACAAACACACAGATTCTCCAATATTTTTGCAGGGGGGCAAACCCCTTTGCACCCCCCACACCCACTGCAAATTAAATATACCAACTCCAACATCGCACTACAGTGGCAACAAGGGTAGACTTCCCTATCCTTACTGTAGTGCGATCTCCATTTCAAAGCTATGAGTGGTACAAAAACTAACGCACCATATCTTGAAGATTGCTGACACTGTCATCATATCTGTCATGCTTCAGGACTGGTATGGTATACAACAAGTCACATAAAGGCTATATACATGTGCTTCTCATACTAGCAGCAACACAGTACCTATGTTGATTAAATGAACTTCGGCATAGTGTACTTTCGCAGAAATAAGTTTTCAGCTGACTGGGTTCAATTATTTGCAGTTCAGTGATCTGTAAATTTGATGAAGGAAAGTAGACCCATATATATATATATATATATATATATATATATATGTATATATATATATATATAATATGTATATATAATATGTATATATATACATATATATATATATATATATATATATATATATATACACATGCATGTCTCTACTTCATGTTCAACACTTCAAAATGCCGACTTTCATATGGCCAAGACCATATTATCAACATTTTGAAATGTCGAACATATGAAAAACAAAAGTAGAAAACACCCATAACTTAAATATACCAACTCCGAGATCTCACTACAGTGAAGGAATGGAAATCTTTCCATTCCACACTGCACAAAGATGCCGGTTCCACATTGTCGGCATTTCAAATGTCAATTATATGGTCTCAGCCATATGAAATTCGGCATTTTGAAATGTCGAGCATATGAAGGGGACCCATATGTTTGTGTGTGTATGTATGTGTGTGTGTGTGTGTGTGTTTCTCAGCCATATGAAATTCGGCATTTTGAAATGTCGAGCATATGAAGGGGACCCATATGTTTGTGTGTGTATGTATGTGTGTGTGTGTGTGTGTGTGTGTGTGTGTGTGTGTGTGTGTGTGTGTGTGTGTGTGTGTGTAGTAAAACCACAAAATTCAAAATTTCCGGTATTCGAGGTTTTGAATTTCGTGGTTTTTAGTTTTCATTGTTTTGTGGATTCCACTTGTTGGGCTTGAGATACTGAAATTCAAGATTTCAGTATTTCGAGCTTCTGAAGTGAATCCGGTTGGGCATATCTGGTCTGCATGTACCTAGAGGAAAAAGATATCAGCATGTAAATTTCTTTTCCATGGTACATTTTTCTGGAGTTCTAGTGGACATAGGCTGCACACACATTGAAATAACAGCTCCACCTAGTGAAGAGGGGAAGGAGGTACATAAACAGATAAGGCTATTATTACTCTGTCAACTATCAGCTGGTCTGTCATGCAGAAGAGATCATCTGTAATGTGTCTGCAGGTAACCTTAGCAGTTTCCATGACTCATATATATAGCACACCTGTGACCAGTACCAAGGTCTTCTAGGGTTGACTTCCACAAGAACATCTAATGGGCACTGTAGGATATACACTGAAACCTTGGATCAACTCTACCATGAGAAACCCACACATCACCAAAGTGTAGTGTTATAATAATGCACACACTCAGACTAGAAATATCATAGGACATGTTTTTGGCCTGCTACAGTCATATTTCTGATGTCTAGATATATCCAGAGGTGCCTTACAATATGACCCAGCCAGCTCTGCCAAAATGCTGATAGTCTGTGCCATATTATATAACATTATTGTCAGGAAACAGTTGCAGCAGGGAGACCCAAGACAAGGACCGCAGTTCCCAACACCACAGACAGGGACAGCAGTCACAGATGAGGAGTCTGAAGAAGAAGCAATAGCTGAGATGATCATGGCAGACAGAAGTGTGCACAATATGCCATGTCCATGGCTAACAGGCAACAAATAACTCACGCCCTTATAACCTACATGAACAACAACAAATCATCTAAGCACATACAAATAGTAACAGTGATACATGTAAAATTATCAGCATTGACTTACCCATGTACTGGCTGTGTAATGTTGGGACTGGACATATGCAACCTAAGACTACCAAATGTCAACAGCAGCATTAATAGGTGCTTACTCTTATATGTGTGCACTGTACTTCACTAAAATGAACCACTGGTCAGATATACAGGAATGTCAGTAGCAGCAGCCTATATGAGTGATATAGGTAACACTGACAAAACAAAACAATTAGAAAACAATTAAAAGGTATATAAATGGCTTTTCTCTGCATATGTATACAACCCATACATCAAGCCAAAGCACGCCCATGTCAAACAACCCACAGCAGATGGGTCAATGTCACCACCATACATAGAGGTAGATAATCAAGTAGGGGTATACAACCCTTATAACTAGAAAAGAAAACATAACTAGTTAAGACACAAATGAGGGACTAGTAACTATGGAATGCTGCTGCATTAGGAGACCTAGCATGTCTCCATATGTAACACTATAGACTTACATGTAGCATGTACCCATTTCAACCCAGTTCTTAACTGCATTTTGCAATACCACAGTTCACTTGCTGGGGAAAACAGTGCACTGGGTCAAGTCACTTCCCTTTCTCCCCTCCAGCATGGTGGATGTGGCAACATCACCCATTTAATCCCATTCTACTGTCCTGCTCCTTGCAGTGACCAAAACTGCAAATAAAATTCCAGTCACTTGAAGTGCAGTTAGGGCTTTATTCCTAAATAGGCAGGGTTTTTTTTTTCAAAAATACTTAGCTCTTTTGTTATAGATTTTAATACGTTAGAAATGATTGTCAGATAAAATGTTTTGTGACATGCTGTATTTTTGATGGAAAAGGTTTTCTTATGTAAATTCTATATATTTTTTTTTTAAGTTGAAATTTTTCCCTATTGATTTGTAGACAATGAATAAACATCCCTAATGCACCATTAAGATCAAGTCTGGCACTAAAGTAGGCAATGCTGACCAGTAAACAGTAGCAGGGCATGAATCAGCTTCATTTCATCACCTATTTCTGCCTGCTGTCTGCTAAAGTGCACACAATAGTTTGAATTAAACTGCTTCCCTCACACAGAGAATACGTAAGGATGTCAACCACTCCCCCACTACTTTACCAGCTTTCAAAGCTGTCGCAGTGCATCACATTTTGGTACACAGAACAGATGAATCTCCCTGCACTGCAAAGAATGAGCTATTTGTGTTCCCAACATTGATGCCAAGATTCTCTTCTTGAGCTTCACTCATGAGGTGAATTTCTTGGCATCTAAACAGTTATGATCAGAGACCCGATTATAATCCTCTACGATTCATATAGAATCTGACTGGTTGTGATCTGGATCCTGAACCTGTGAGACTAACAGGAACTTGCCTTTAATTGCTAGGTCAAATTATTCTTCACATAGATTTTGAGCCTTTCTGTGAACTAGGATGTTTCTGTCTTCGGTTCTTTACAATAGCAACTACTATTATGTCTTACTATGATCCTTTGGAACTGGCTACCATCCCCGATTCAGGCATAAAAGACTTTCGGCTTTTCCTGGTTAGGGGTCACCACAGCGGAATTCCGGTCTGCTCATGATTGGCAGTAGAGTTTTATGGTGCCAAGTTGCCTGCCCAATGCCCAACCTTCAAAGAAGGCACCTCCATTCATACCCGCACCTACCTGCATGTTTTTAATGTCACTCGACCGCAGGGAGGACATGCAGACTCCACACAGAAGGCACTCCAGCTGAGAATCGAATGGGAAACCATCTTGCTGTGAGGCGACAACGCCAACCACTGCACCACCGCGGCAAGTTAGACTCTTCATTTAGAAGGTCTTTTTGGTTCCATCTGTTCTGGGCCCAGGAAGACTATATATACTAATCACAGAATCCTGAAATTTTGACTGACTCAGATGGACACTTACTGTCATATTATCTGTAATGCATACTATAATTCCCTTTGTTTGCTTTCAGTACTCACTGTATATTAGGTTTTAAATCTTAATATGCTTAACGTTAAGCATTTTGCAATGAGTAACTAAACCAACATGTAAATAGAGACACGTAATTTTCTGATGTCCAGTATTTTCAAAACTAACAAAAGAGTAATTTTTTCAATATCCTCCATGATTGTGAAAGTTAGCATTGTTCAGTCATGGGGCAAGATTAGACATCATCTGACAGTGAAAATGTTTATTAAATCATTATACTGAGTACTATTTTTGTAACCGTGTTCTTCAACTGCACTCCTGTTACCTGTACTAATCCTGCTCATGAGTGAATAACACTTCATGTACCTACTGTATGAACCTGATTATTAGATGTAACAGGAGAAATAAAGTAATACTGCTGACATTACAGACTAATCAGGGATTTAAACAGTTGTAAACAATTTTTGAGCATGGTGAGTATGAGTCTTTGTTGTGCTAGAAATATATTAAAGGACAAGAAATGCTTTCAAAACAAATGTGAATCAGCCATTGATGATGTGAGTGATTGACTCAGTCAGACAGTAAATGAAGGTGAAAGTAATGTGATTTTAGTGGGTAGTTAAGGTGTCTGTCTGTTTTGGGAAGAAGCAACTGATGTTTTTTAAAGCAAGTGGTAAAACGATTAAATGGTAAATAAATCTTTCTTTACCTTGGCTTGCACATTAGCAGACTCTTACTGGCCCATTGAACAGTTTGATGAATGGCAATGAGTTTGTCCAGCAGAGTGTTTTTATATGTGTGTGAAAGAAACATTGCTGAGAGCCAAAGAGAGAGAGAGACAGAGAGAGAGAGACAGACAAAGAGAGAGAGAGAGACAATTATCCATTGTGACCTGATCATATACTGGAGAGGCCAAGTAGAATTTCATTTTAAATATTAATCAGGTGCTATCTAAAGATAATAACCTGAAATTATGTAAGGCAAAAATGTCAAGTTATAGCAAAATACAGAAAGAAAAAGGCAGTTTGTTCATTTTAACAGTATTAATAGGCATGTAGGAGAACATCATGGTTATATATAAAAAAACAAGTAATAAATAAGCACAAGGCCTAAAATCTGTATCAGGCCAGTCTAAAAACAAGGATAAACATAACTTAAATGAAATAATATGCAGTACACATGCTGTTATTAAAACATGTAAGGTCGAATCGTATTCAAGAATATTTATCTGTGAAACAGAGACCATCTACATTAATCGGTACTCAGTTTAGTCAACTCACATTGTTTTGGCTATAGTTAAATTAGATGTAATTATGTGTCATTGCCTGCCATGAATCCATAAAACTGGGAGCTTGCTGTAAACAGCTGGAAACATTTAGTTTGTTGTATGTATGTGATAAATGGATTTTTGGCTTTGTGCAGAAAGCATTACTGAATGACTATTGTTTATTTTAATGTGCCTTGACAGTAAGCCTAATGAATTAAAAATGGAGGAGTTCTGCCATCCCTATACCAAAACATGTTTGTAAGTCTGTTGACATCTCCCTTGTACAGATTTAAAATGCTTCTGTAAACAGTGCTATTTTTTTTTTAAAAGAAACTACATGAATTGAGAATTACCTGTAGCCAAGGTTTTTTAGATATGCACCAACTTATGTTCCATTGTAAACTGCAGGTAGTACTTTTTTTTTTTTACCTCTCAAGCCAAACCCAAATTCTGCGTAACCCCTGCATTCATGCATATGCAATTGCAAGCACTTAAATGTTAAAGTTTAAAGTGATTTCAGTATCGTCTGAAGAACCAGTCTTTGTAACTGTGAAAGAGCTAACATTTGGATTCCGTTAAAGACATTTTACTTTTATAACTGCTGGCCATCATTTTATTCTGCTCCGTTTTATGCTTATGCTGTAGGCTGTCTTGTGAAGCAGGCTATTTATCTGGTGTATCATTGTGCTGTTATGCTGTGGATTTATTTGTTTGTTTGTTTATAGCACAATTGCAAAAAAAAATAACTGCACTCAGTCAGCCGAAAACTCATTTCTGTGAAAGCACACTGTCCTGAATGACATAGCCCCGAAACAACAAGTATTTAAAAGATAAAAAAATCAAACACACAGATTCTCCAATATTTTTGGAGGCAGTCAAGCCCCTTTGTACCCCCCACACCCACTGCAAATTATATATACCAACTCCAAGATCGCACTACAGTGGCAGCAAGGGTAGACTTTCCTATCCTTACTGTAGTGCGATCTCCATTTCAATGCTATGAGTGGTACAAAAACTAATGCACCATATCTTGAAGATTGTTGACACTGTCATCATATCTGTCCTGCTTCAGGACTGGTATGACATACAACAAGTCACATAAAAGCTATATATGTGTGCTTCTCGTACTAGCAGCAACACAGTACCTATGTTGATTAAATGAACTTCGGCATAGTGTACTTTTGCAGAAATAAGTTTTCGGCTGACTGGGTTCAATTATTTGCAGTTCAGTGATCTGTAAATTTGATGAAGGAAAGTAGACCCATATATATATATATTTATATATATATATATATATATATATATATATATTTATATAGATACACACACACACACATATATATATATATATATATATATATATATATATATATATATATATATATATATATATATATATATATATATATATACATGCATGGCTCTACTTCATGTTCGACGCTTCAAAATGCCGACTTTCATATGGCCAAGACCATATGATCGACATTTTGAAATGTCGAACATATAAAAAACAAAAGTAGAAAATGACAAACACTTACCTAAACACTGCTAGCAGGGGGGCAAGCCCCCCTGCACCCCTTGTGGGGGGGCTCCACCCCCTACACCCCCCATAACTTAAATATACCAACTCCGAGATCGCACTACAGTGAAGGAATGGAAATCTTTCCATTTCACACTGTATGGAGATGCTGGTTCCACATTGTCGTCATTTCAAATGTCGATTATATGGTCTCAGCAATATGAAATTTGGCATTCGGAAATATCGAGCATATGAAGGGGACCCATATGTGTGTGTGTGTGTGTGTGTGTGTGTGTGTGTGTGTGTGTGTGTGTGTGTGTGTGTGCATATATATATACATATATATATATATATATATATATATATATATATATATATATATACACACACGGCCGGCCTTAGGCATAGGCGAACTAGGCAACCGCCTAGGGCGCCGTACAGGCCGGCCGTGTAAAGGGCGCAATTTGCAAGTATTCATTTAAATTTACTTTTCTAAGAAGGCGGGCAGCAGAACCATAGGGCGCGGGGGAGGGGCAGGCACACTCCCACTTCTGTAGCTGCAGCCTGCAGGTTGGCCAGGAAGCTTCAACAATTAAACGACGAGTCTTCTTCATTAAAGAGGAACATGTGTGTGTTGCATGCACGCCAGCGTAGATGTAAAGACATTCAGCAGTCGCGCGGAAGTTAAAGTAAGAGAGGGATTAAGTCTAAGTGTGCGCGTGTGGCCGTTCATTTTAAAAAGAAGGTAAGTGTGTGTGTGTGTGTGTGTGTGTGTGTGTATGTGTGTGTGTGTGTGTGTGTGTGTGTGTGTGTGTGTGTGTGTGTGTGTGTGTGTGTGTGTGTGTATTACTGCATGATTCAATTGCAGTATTGTGATCGTATTGTAGCTTTAGTTCTAACTTCTACTGAGAGATTTGCAGATCCTTGGTGTTGCAAAATGGTGGTGACTAGGGTAGTAATGTTTAAATTATTGTGTCGAGCTGGGAGGTAATGCGGGGCAAGGCAACTTGTTGTGTCTGTGTCAGCAGGAGCTTTGAACAGATGGCTGACAGTGTGGCTGAAGAAAGGCTAAAGTGCAAAACTGTCAGTCAATTTTCTCACGTGATATTTTTTGCTGAACAAACAAAATATTCATGAAAGCTGTAGTCCTTTATTATTGTGTTAAACTTATTTAGCAGGACTATAAAATCATTTCAGTTCTGCAGACTTAATATTTATAAACACAGTCATCAGATGAAGATACTACCAATGACTGATGTATCTGACAATGCAGCGTTTACACACCATTGTTTTCTCTAGTCACCATGAGACTTTAATGTACAGTAGCTGGAATATGCATAGAGAGGTGGCACTCACAATCTAGTCATTCTTAAATTTCAAACAGGTACTAGGTATACATTTACAGCACATGCTGTATGGTAAGTTTATGTCACTGATATATGCCCCATTCAGATTTTTTTCCTATAGCAGCAGTGATAGTGATCCCTAAAATTAAAGTGCCAGAAGCATATACTGTCTATAGGCACATAGGCAGACCTCAAAGCATGGGTGAATCATATAGCTGTTGTCATTAGCCATTTGGGCTATGTCCTACAGTTCTGTATAGTTGCACACCTTCCCTGTTTTTTAATATAAGCAAGACTGTCACTTAGCTTTAATTATTTAGAATTCATGTTATTTTGAGCTTATATGACAAAAAAAAAAGCTTGGAATGTCATATGCTGATTTGGTAATGCTCTGAATAAAGAATTTGCCTCTGGGCACTAAATGCTGGAAAATAGTTATAACAAATCATTTTACCAATTCTGCAAATGTAATAGAATCTGTAGTCTAAATTCCAGGAATATAAACAATATGATCAGTGACAAACCCAGGAATGTTCTGGTAAAAGGGTGATAGACTAGTGCCTGCATGTATATCAAACGGCTTAGATTTCACTAAGTATTCTTCCCCATTAAATGAAGGAGTTAGAAACAAAGATACCCTCTCTAACCAGAGCTTCAATGTATCTGCTGACTGTAAGAAATCAAATGTAATCAAATGAAAAGGAATTTGTACATTTACATTTATGAAACAAATTAGGTCACTAATCCTTTGTTTAGGATATCTAGAAACTATGAACTTGCTGGTTTCTCAGTCATCCTCTTTTGCAATATTACCAGCTTACCAATTTTTTCATTAATGTAATGTAGGCAATTAATTCTTCAAAGGCAGCAGGCACTGAATTTGTAGATAAAATACTGAAATGTAAAGTTTGCCAGTAACAGCCTCTGCATTAGTTACACATCTGTTTAATGTAGAATTATTCGGATGAATTTTACTTCTGCAGATATTGTCCTTATTGACTGATAGTGGTGGGTTGTAATGATAGATGATTGAGAGGCCTTTTATGGTTAAAATATTCTGAAATGGGTAGTTTTGTCATTATTGGTTCATGCATTTTGTTTCATTGCTTAGTGGAAAATGTTCAAAACTACAAATTTAAAACACACTCCAACAAGTGTAAATGTTTCTGTGTACAACTAGCCATTTTTGTTTATCAAATGGCACACTGTGTTTTAAAATCTGAAAGCATGTTAGCAGCATAATTGCCTTTGGTGCAGAAGTCTGTGGATTCTACTCCCACACCATGTAGATGGAGTGCTGGTATTGCAGTGCCCATATGATTGTTGATTATTTGGTGCATTATAAGGGGGATAGGGGTTCTACACTCCTGAGTATGTCCTTTGTATGAGATGCCTAGTGACTATGAACTTGCTGGTTTGTTAGTCATTTCCTATTGCAATATTACCAACTTACATATTTTTTAATGTAATATAGGCAATTAATTCTTCAAAGGCAGTAGGCACTGAATTTGTAGATAAAACATTGATATATGAAGTTTTGCCCATAGCGACCTCTTCATTAGTTACATATTTATTTAATGTGGAATTCAGATGATTTTACTTCTGCAGAGATTGTGTGTATGGGGTAATATTGGTGGATTGTAATGACAGAAGTCTTGAGTGGTCTTTTATGGTTGAAAATTTCTGAAAAGGGTAGTTATTGGTTCATACATTTTGTTTCATTGCTTATTAAAAGAATGTTTAAAACTACACATTTAAAACACTTTCTAACAAGTGGTGCTGTATTATACAAGGAATATAATTCAATGCAATCAGGAAGGTAAATCAAAGAACAAATACATGTATGCATGGCCCTAAAAAATGTGTGCAAGGCATCTGTTTTGAAAGCAGCCCAAAGGTAAACTTAATTCATTAATGGCCAGATGCATTTTCTATGATTGTGGCTTTTCATGCCGTTTCAATGCATGAGTTTTTCCATTTCAATGAATGTGAGTTTCAAGGGCAGAGAAGATTACTGCGAGTCTGCATTGTTTAGCAAATGTCTACCTGTGTTTGTACTATTTTATTTTAATATCTGTAATCACTGCAGAAAAAAATAAGAGAACAGTATGCATGGTAACTGGTGAGAAGTAACCAAATAATGGAACACTGAAATGGCTGAGGAGGGGGCTGCTGCTGGGGGGAGGGGGTTGCTGCAGGAGGGGCTGCTCTGGGGGGGGCATTCTATTACCCTGCCTAGGGCCCTATTTGACCATGATCGAGCTCTGGTATTTAAAGTAGAAAATACTATGCAGAGGTAGTCGCAGTTAAAGATACCTTGTAATGTAGTTATTCTTCCTATGCATTTAAATAATTTAAGGAAATGACTGGAGTGGCTTTCTTGGGGAGTGAACCTGTGAGTGTGGCTCAAATAGGGGTTTTTCATGACTATGGTGTGGGTGGGGCTTAAGGGGTGCCAGAGTACTACTTCGCCTAGGGGCACCATTTAGGCTAAGGCCGGCCCTGTATATATATATATATATATATATATATATATATATATATATATATATATATATATACATATATATATATATATATATACATATATATATATATATATATATATACATATATATATATATATATATATATATATATATATATACATATAGATACATATGTCTAAATAAATAAACATAAATATTTATATATATATATATATATATATATATATATATATATATATATATATGTATATATATATATATATATATATATATATATATGGATCTACTTCATATGAACTACATTTCATATGATTGAAATTCATTTGACTGAGACCAAATGACCTAAACTTCATTTGACCTAAATTTCATTTGACCTAAAGCTCATTTCACTGACAATGAGTACTGGCAGTGTGTAGAGCACTGTAAGGCAAGTAAAAGGTATATGCCCTGTTCCCCACTGTAGTACGACCCTGGAGTTATAATATATAGTTGGGGGGTGTGGGGGCGCAGCCGCCCACATTGGGGGTGTGGAGTACGTAGCCCCCAACAAAGTTCAATTTTACTGAACAATATAAAATCAAATCACAGAATATATGATCAAACTAGGTGGGGGACTGCACCCCCCCCACACCCCTTAACTATATATTCTAACTCCAGGGTCACACTACAGTGGGGAACAGGGCATATACCTTTTACTTGCCTTACAGTGCTCTACACACTGCCAGTACTCATTGTCAGTGAAATGAGTTTTAGGCCAAATGAAATTTAGGTCAAATGAAGTTTAGGTCATTTAGTCTCAGTCAAATGAATTTCGATAATGTGAAATTTAATTCATATGAAGTTGACCCATATATATATATATATATATATATATATATATATATATATATATATATTTAGACATATGTATATATATATCTATATATCTATATATATATATATATATATATATATATATATATATATATATATATAATATATATGTGTGTGTGTGTGTGTGTGTGTATAGACAGTTCACATAAAAAGTAAATTAAGTATGTTAGTGGAAATCTTCTTCCTTGCAGGATAACCTTTGTGATCTTTGCTCAGTTTTTTGCCAACACATTATATAGGCACAGTCAATGGTGGAGATGTCATGATAAAAAATCTATATACATATCTATCTCTCTCTTTATAAATATATATATATATATATATATATATATATATATATATATATATATATATATATATTAATTAGTAACATGCTAACAAATTACAGAATAAAAAGTCTTTCGACGGAACTCATGTCCGCTAATGATTGCCAGTGGATTTTTACAGGGCTGAGTTGCCAGCCCAATGCCCAACCTTCAAAGAAGGCACGCCCATTCACACACACACCTAACTGCATGTCTTTAACATCACTTGACCATGGGAAGGACATGCGGACTCCACACAGAAGGCACTCTAGCCAAGAATTGAACGGGAGAACCTCTTGCTGTGAAGCGACAATGCTAACCGCTGCACCACCGCGGCACAACAAATTCTAAAATGCAATGTAAAATAAAAATACAGATGAGGCAGGATTTAAAAAAGTTGAAATAAACAAAATATATCAGCATAACAATTGTCACTATTCCTGCATGCAGTTTAATATAACAATTTATTAATTGATCAGTATGGGCCTGCTTTAGTTTACTGAAATGAAATATATTACAACCACTCTAATGCTGACATACTTACTCCCCATGGTAGACTACTAAAATATGAGATAATGAGAGTGAACTGAATTTACTGATTTTGCCCTCAAATCCTGGCTCTAAAGGCAGACCTTCTCAAAGAGAAAATATATTATTTCCTTTTGTCCAGGTTTTGTAAGACCTTGTAGGCACTATAATCTCAAATAAGGAGACTGATGCCAGAGCCCTTCCATTATGGGGGTACAAAGGGCGTACCCCTGCACAAATGGTGTAAAGCAATGCTTTTTCCCTCTGATGTACAGCATGATCAGAAAGCTGGGCTGTAGTAAGTCTTACTTCACTATAACTAACTAGATACATCAATATTAAGGAAACCGTTTCCTTATCTAATTTAATCAGATCAGACCATGCGTTTCAGAAACCATGTGATTTACCTTTCAGCAGTGTGTGCTGAGGGATATATTTTTTTATATAGGTGCCGTCCCAAGGCTCAGCATGGCTGCGGGTGTCTGTATTGTTTAACATTTCATAACAAAATTCAATACAATCTGGTACTGGCTTCTGGCTGAGAGGAATAGCAAGTTCTCTCCACTGGCTTGGAAGAAGCAGCCCTCAGCTTTGTCTGATTGAGTTTGAATCTGGAAGGGTATTTTTTATTCCAGTCCTTAGTAATGTTATATCCAGTCATCCTACTTCCAAAATAACTGTGGATTCGGTATACCAGGAAACATTATGTCAGTGAGGACCAAATGTTACAAATTACTGTTTTTATTTTAAAACTGGAAGAGTCCCTAACTGAACATCCCATCCATTTTGATAACTGTTACTCTCCATTATATGCCAGCAGTTGCCTCCATCAGTTACCCATATGTTCTTCTCTCTTATTTTAATATTAGCCCCTTTTTCACAGAATATAACCTTTGTCTTTTATGTTTACTTTTATGTTAAAACTGAAAATGGCAATCACATTTCTTAAAACCAGTAACACATTTGGTTTATATAGAAAACCATCAGAAATCTGTGCCTTACCAGCTCCGATTATCCAACTGTACCTTTTGCAAGAGTAGCTTTATGTTAGAGATCAGGGTAATTCCTATTCTTTTTGGAATGTATGAAGATGCACTGTATGTCAGACATCTGACAATATTTGCAGTCTAAGCCATTGGAGAAGGAGCTGAGGAGTGTTTAGGGCTGTAAATGGATACAGACTTTATCTGCAGTAATTCTCCAGTCATATTTAACAAGAGGCTAACAACACAAAAGCTTTCAAAGACTGTTGTTGTAGGCAGACCACATCAAATTTACATGCAAGAAATCAGATTTAATAGGCTTTCTGAATGTGACCACACCCAGTTAACTCTCCCCCCATCTCTTTAAAATGCAGTAAAATATAATGGTCTGACTGGCTGAAACAATAGCTTCTCACTGCTCCATCCCCCATAAAAAAAGAATGAAAGAAAAAAAGAAAAAAAAAAGAAAGAAAGAAAAAAGAAATTACATAATAATAACAACAACAAAAACAACAACACAAATAAGTAAACAGATAAAACACGCACAACACATAACTCACAAAGTCAGTGTGCCAAGCAGCCACAGCCCTTAAGGCTGAATAACACACCTGATACTCTTGTAATAGGTGACTCTATTGTCAGACACACTGACGTCCCACTCACCAGGTTGAATAAAGAGAAGGTCATGGTGAGCTGCCTGTTGGGTGCTAGGATCTGCCACATAATGCAAACACTCAGGTCACGCCAAAGCAAATACAAATATGACTCAGTCATTGTACATGCTGGTGTGAATGACTTGAGACGTACCTCCCTGGACTACATGAAAAGAGACATAGAGGAGCTCTCTGATCATGTAGCCCAGGCTGGTATGACCCTGACCTTGAGCAGCATCTTACCCTCACCTAGAATGATGCCACAGTACAAAGACAAAATGATTGATTTTAACAATTGGCTAAAATGTTGGTGTCATTCAAAGGGGATCCAGTGTCTGTCAGCCTGGGATGACATGCTCGACAAGCCACGTTGCTTCACTAGGGACGGCTTGCACCTGTCACCACTGGGCTTTCGGATATTGGCAAAGGCTTTTGCCACCCCCATAGTGCCTTTTTTAGGCAAGGCTCAAAAGTCAAACTCACCCCCATAGACAGCACAAGGAACAAGAAACTAAGGGTAATGCTGCTAAACGCCAGAAGTCTTAACCTCAAGATGCACGCACTCGAAGCTCTCCTCATTATGGAGAACATCAATATCTGTGCAGTGACAGAAACCTGGTTCAAGGCTCCAGAGAGCACCCCAGCACTACCAGGCTATACCTCATATCATGCTTTTCGGCCCCAAAACCCGGACCGAACCACAAAAGGAGGGGGAGTTTCCATATTTATCAAGGATATCCACACCTCCAGGTTAGTGGCATTGCATGAAGTATCGGAGACCATCCATGTGCAACTAACAGTGGGCAAGACTGCTTTTCAGTTTATAGCATCCTACTGACCACCCTCTCAAAGTCAGGAATCCCACTCGGCTTTCCTAAAAACATTGGAGAACATGAAGATCTCTCTGAACACCGTTATATTGGGCGACTTCAACTACCCAAACATTGACTGGGAGCACTACTCAAGCCTCAGCACCTTAGCCCAAAGGTTCCTGGAAATTATAAACTCAAATGCTATGGAACAACTAGTCACCACTCACACAAGAGGGGACAGCATACTAGACCTGATCATTACCAACATGGGGACTCTATGCTCCACACCAGAAGTATATCCCTCATTGGTAAGATCAGACCATAAATTAATTTCACTGGATGTCCACATCCCGACCCCACACCCAGCCCAGAAAACCACAGTGAAAAACTTCTCAAAAGCAAACTTCTCACTTCTCAAAACCGAAGTGGAATCCTTCAAGGCCCCAGGGCCAGTGGAAACTACGGCCCAAACTGCAGAATCCTATATAAACGCATTCTACGGACATCTCCAGGAATGCATGGATCATGCTATCCCAAACAAAACCAAGACCCAATCATCCAAAGGCAGGTGTCCAGTCTGGTGGACCCCTGCCATAAATAAACTGTACAACAGAAGGAGGAAGCTACTACATGATAGAGCAAAATCCCTAATAGGGAAGGCATCTTTGATCAGTACTAGCAAAAAATTATGATCCCTCATAAAATCCTCCAAGGCCAGTTTCGAGAGAAAAATTGCACAGGATACCAAAGACAATCATAAGACTTTTTTCAGTTATGTTAGAAACCTGGGATGCAACTCCCAGACTTGTTCTGAGTTGATTCTAAACGACAAAAAATACACTGAACCCACAGACATCGCCAATATCCTGGCAGACAGGTTCAGTGCAAACTTCTCCACCCCTCCCCAAAGAGCAAGTATCTATCCCGGCAGAGGGCTGCCTCCCAAACATCTCTGATGCTCAGGTGAAGGCTGCCCTCTCCAAAGCAAAAAACACTGCTTCCATGGGACCAGATGGCGTCGCAGGTTGCATCCTACATGAACTCCAAGAGGAACTAATCCCTCAAATAAAACAGTTATACAATCTCAGCCTCACTACAGGATATGTGCCCACAGAATGGCATACAGCAACAGTGGTCCCACTCCACAAAGGTGGAGCCTCTACGGACCCTGGAAACTATCACCCCATAAGCCTGACTAGCTTAGTCTGCAAGGCTATGGAGAGGATCATCATGGAGCTTATAAACAAAGACATTGGGGACCTACAGACACTAGATCCTACCCAGTTCGGCTTTGTCAAGTGCAGATCCTGCCTTTTGAACCTGGTTGACTTCTTTGAAACAGTCACCAAAGCCATAGATGAAGGGAAGGTAGTCCACACAGCCTATCTGGACCTTGCAAAGGCATTTGACACAATACCCCACTCGGGCATCATAGGTAAGCTATCCAGATTAAATATAAACCCCTATGTCACAAAATGGGTTGCAAACTGGCTCAAAGACAGAACCCACTGAGTGAGAGTTGCTGGAGCCATGTCCGACTCAAAACCGATCACAAGTGGCGTCCTACAGGGTTCCGTCCTAGGACCACTCTTGTTTGGTATATACTTTTCCGAGGTACAGGCAAACATGGGAGGACTATGGCTCACCAAGTTCGCAGACGACTGCAAACTGGGCGTCATAATCAGCTCTCCAGCTGACACAAACATCCTTCAAAAAGGTCTCACAGAGACAGATAACTGGTGCCAGTGCCATGGTTTAAAGCTAAATGCCAAAAAATGTATAGTCATACCCTTTGTCAAAAACAATGTGCCCACAAATTACCACATAGGCGGAAACCCATTAAGTACAGAGAAAGTTATTAGGGACCTGGGGACCCAAGTTGATAGCAATCTCTCCTTTGAAAACCACATTGCCAAAGTGGTTAGAAAGACCTTCTACATAGCCCACCTCATCACGAAGGGTTTCATATCTAGATCAAGAGAGGTAATCGTGCCCCTTTATTCATCCCTCATCAGGCCCATCATTGAATACAATGCCCCTTTTGGGATGTACCTTACCCGACACCTGCAGCAATTAGAAAGACCCCAAAAGCATCTCACCAAGAGGATCAAGGGTCTCAAACAGATGCCATATGCTGCTCGGTTAAAAAAACTCCAGTTCTACTCAGTTGCATACCACCTACTTCGAGGCAATCTATGCCTGACATACAAAGCTATGTCAAATCCAGAATTATTGGGCATGCTCCACCTCAGTAAATCTAAATCCCTTAGAGCCACACGCTCGAGGGACTTGAACCTCAGCACAGAAATAAATAGAACTTGCTGGAGGGACAGTTTCATAACCCAGAGGCTCCCTTCGCTCTGGAATAGAATTCCAGTTCATGTGAGGCAGAGCACCTCACTGAATCTCTTCAAGAAGAATCTCGATAGGTGGATGGGGATCATAGGTTTGTCCCAGGGTTTACTCCCGTGTCACTATTAGACAGAGGGACAGTAAACTAAACCTTAAAAAGGGCACAGTATACTCAAATCAAGGGGTGGCGTAAGCCATACAGAATCAGGCTAGGCTTATAATTGCCCCAGGGCAGATAGCCTAGTATGAACCTATGAACCTATGAAAAATCCATGAAACTGGTTCACAGGTGTATACTAGACTAATGACCACTAGGCCATGTATAAGCCTAGCACAGCATCCCAATTATATATAGCAAGTTTATGTGCCTTAGGGCTTATTTTATATGGTATATGTAAGCTAAGGCAAGACTTACAGGCTGCCTATGTCCATTTTGCCACCCATTTTAAATTAATTTTGCTATGCCCTTTTTCGAGGTTAGTATACTGTGCCTCTGTCTAACAGTGACACAGAAGTGATACCCGGGGTAAACCTACGATCTCCCATCCACTCATCAAGATTCCTCTTGAAAAGAGTCAATGAGGGACTCTGCCTAACCTGGACTGGGATTTTATTCCAGAGTGAAGGGAGCCTCTGGGTTATGAATCTGTCCCTCCAGCATGTCCTGTTTATTTCAGTGCTGAGGTTCAAGTCTCTCGAGCGTGTAGCTCGATGGGATTTGGATTTTTTGAGTTGCAGCATGTCCCTTAATTCCGGGTTGGACATGGCCTTATACGTCAGGCACAGGTCACCTCTGAGCAGGCGGTATGCCACTGAGTAGAGCTGGAGTTTCTTTAACCAGGCAGCATATGGCATCTGTTTGAGCCCTTTGATCCTCTTGGTGAGGTACTTTTGGGGTCTTTCCAGTTGCTGCAGGTGTTTGGTAAGGTACATCCCAAAAGGGGCATTGTACTCAATTATGGGCCTGATGAGGGATGAGTAAAGAGGCACGATGACCTCCCCTAATCTAGATGTGAATCCCTTCATGATTAGGTGGGCTATATAAAATGTTTTTCTAACGACTTTGGCAACGTGGTTGTCAAATGAGAGATTGCTATCAACTTGGGTCCCCAGGTCCCTAATTACTTCTTCTGTACTTAATGGATTACCACCTATGTGGTAATTTGTGGGCACTTTGTTTTTGCCAAAGGGGATGACTTTACACTTTTTGGCGTTTAGCTTGAGGCCATGGCTCTGGCACCAGTTGTCTGTTTCTACGAGGCCCTTTTGGAGGATGCTTGTGTCGGCTGGAGAGTCGATTATGGCGCCCAGTTTGCAGTCATCTGCGAACTTGGTCAGCCACAGTCCTTCCGTGTTGGCCTGTACCTCCGAGAAATATATACCAAACAAGAGAGGTCCCAGGACTGAGCCTTGTGGGACGCCACTTGTAACTGGTTTGGAGTCTGACATGGCTCCAGCAATTCTAACCATGTGGGTTCTGTCCTTGAGCCAGTTTGCAACCCATCTAGTGACATAGGGGTTTATATTTAAGCTGGTGAGCTTATCTATAATGTCCGAGTGGGGTATTGTATCGAAGGCTTTTGCGAGGTCCAGATAGGCTGTGTGGACCACCTTCCTTTCGTCAATGGCCTTGGTGACTGTTTCAAAGAAGTCAACCAGGTTTAAGAGGCAGGATCTGCCCTTAACAAAGCCAAACTGGGTAGGATCCAGTGTCTGTAGGTCCCCAATATCTTTATTTATGAGGTCCATGATGATCCTTTCCATAGCTTTGCAGACCAAGCTAGTCAGGCTTATGGGGCGATAGTTTCCAGGGTCTGTTGAGGCACCACCTTTGTGGAGAGGGACCACTGTTGCTGTACGCCACTCTTTGGGTACATATCCTGTAGTAAGGCTGAGATTGAACAGTAGTTTTATATTTGGGTTTAGCTCTTCTTGGAGTCCATGTAGGACGCAGCCTGGGACACCGTCTGGTCCCATTGATGCTGTGTTTTTTGCTTTGGAGAGGGCGGCTCCCACCTGAGCATCTGAGATGTCAGGGGGGAAGCACTCTGCTGGGATAGATATTTGCCCTTTTGGTGGGGAGGGGGGGAGAAGTTTGTGCTGAACCTGTCAGCTAGGATGTTGGCAATGTCTGTGGGATCAGTGTATTTTTTGTCATTTTGGACTAATTCTGAGCATATCTGGGAATTCCCACCAGGTTCCTAACATAACTAAAGAAAGCCTTGTGATTATCCTTAGTGTCCTGTGCAATTTTCTCTCAAGCTGGCCTTTGACGATTTTATGAGTGCCCTTAGTTTTTTGCTAATACTGATCAGAGATGCCTTCCCTTTTTGGGATTTTGCTCTATCATGTAGTAGCTTCCTCCTTCTATTGTATAGTTTGTTTATGGCTGGGGTCCACCAGACAGGTCGTCTGCCTTTGGAGGATTGGGTCTTGGTTTTATTTGGGATTGCATGATCCATGCAGTCCTGAAGGTGTTCATAGAATGCATTTATAAAGGATTCTGCGGTCTGGGACGTATTTTCCACAGGCCCGGGAGCTTTGAAGGATTCCACCTCGGT
>NC_056746.1:1562247511-1562295011 GCF_019279795.1 Protopterus annectens
AGATTTGTTGCTATAGAGCGAGGGATTGCTAGTGCAGCTGATGTTTGGAAAGCAGAGATTTGAAGTGGTTTGTGTGAACTTTGGATGGAGTACTTGAGGAAGGGTAATTTCATAGCAGGCTTGATGAGCTAAAATAATTAGTGTGCAGGCTATTGAAAATAGGAGGTGGTGCATGACAGTATTAATATTGAATATTAATGTCGTGTTTGGGATGGTTAAAGTTTGGCAAATTATTTTGTCTGGTATTGTGGTTTGGATGACTGTGCTTTCTATAATGTGTGTATGCAGTTACTCGAAAGGTTTATGGGTGTGTCCCTGGAGGTGGAGGAGCTCTGGTAGGTTATGGGTCAGGTGATGACTTGTGGAAGAAAGAATTGAGTAGCTCTCTTGTCTGTTGCACAATAGTGATAGCATGATGAAGTAAAGTCTGAGGGAAAACAGTATGAAGATAGAAAAAGAAATGAGACTACAATAAAGAGAATGTGCTATTAATACATTAATATGTTAATATATTAATATTCTGTCTGGCCAAAAGACTTTCAGTTTGAGGTTCCCAAAAAATCAACTAAAATAACCCAGAGGTATAGTCTCAGTATTCTCAGCTATATTTTCTGTGTGGTTCTGTTTGCTTCTAAAGGCATTGACATCAGTGCAGCCTTCAACATAACAAGGTATCAGATCATCACTAGTTATGTTAAGATATGGATGACATAATTGGATGCAGATGAGGAAGTTTTGGTATTAAAACCAAGCTGCTGCACTAGACAAATGCACTGTGAACAATGCAATAGTGTTTCAGATCTAGTACGTATCATGCACTCATTTTAAGAAGTACTAGTAATTTCTGGCCGTTTGCATATATTTTTGTCAAAAATCTTCTTTTTTTTCATTGCCTACAGCAGTCAGCTTGACTCACATTTCCAAAAGTAGATTAACATCTATCAGAATATTAAACAAAAATTTAGTACTGATGTGATTTGAATGGGAAAAGCTCAATTATCAGAAGTTGCTATCAGCAAACAAAACCTTGAAGAATTCATCTTAGCAAAGCTTACCTTTTTTACTGCAGACTGCTTTCTCTCCATATGGAAAATTCACTGTCTGAATCAAGATGAAAACACAATTTTTCTGTGTGAGAAGCATACCTCTCTACGTCTTAGCACACAAAAATCTGCAGAAAGCCAAAAGGAATGGGGTGGGGGGGGGGGGCTAAACATAGGGGCATATTTTAAATATTAATCTTATAAACTTAGAAAGTTGCTAGAATAAAAGGCTTTGCATTAGTATACATTTTCTGAATGATTTGAAGTCTGAAATTCAAATGTCTGCCATTAGTAAGTGGTGTCAATCCTTAGTAATTTGCCAGAAAACCAAAAACTTTATGACGAACAAATAAAAAATATGTTAAACATCTGGAAATTCTGCGAAAATCTGGACTGCTGAGCGGTATGAGGGTGTGTGTGTGTGTGTGTGTGTGTGTGTGTGTGTGTGTGTGTGAGACTGTGCACCTATGGCTTAGAGATAGAAAGCGACTGTGATGGTCACTATTCCAGTGCTCTGAAGTCATGAAGTGGAGGAATGTCCCTACCTTCAAGATGCAACAAGCTTAGAATTCATTATGTCATCAAAGGAGAGCAGTTCTTGGAGTTGCCACCAAAATTATTACTTTGTGACTATGTTTCATGCAGTATTATATGGGAAACAGTACTTATGTTTGTGAAGCAGTTTTATTTAAGTCTGTTCATTGAGGCTCATTCATCTGCCTGTGTTCAGTTATGCAGGCAGGGCAGAAAAGTACAGTTGGGTACACTTACCATAAATGTAGATGTTCAAGTGCATTCACTGTTGCAGTCATTACATTTGGGCAATCTGCTGGCAGGTTGCCCTCAGTCGGCCTGAATATCAAAGTCTTGTGTCCTGCGTCAGTTGCTGTCTCCTCTTCCATGATGTCAGGTCGTCAGGGGTATAAAACATGCAGCCGACACCATTTTATTCAGTTTTTCTTGCCCCAGATGTCAGGTGCCCCCCAAATGAGGAGCAAATATATATATATATATATATATATATAGATATAGATATATATATATAAATAAACAGCAATACATGAAAATGCACTTTTAGCAACATAAACTTTACCTTCATCTAAAAGCAAATACACCACAAAGGCATTAGAGTATAATGAAGGAAAGAGAGGTTGTAGAAAAGGGGGATGGCAGGTGGGTAACCCGGACTGCAACAGTGAATACACTCAAACATTTACATTTATGGTAAGTGTACATAACTGTACTATATTCTTCGTGTTTCACTGTTGCAGTCATTACATTTGTGTAGAATCCTGAAGCTATGGATGGGAGGATGGAACTAAATAGCATTAGGGACAGCTATAAGGCCCTGCAGAACTGCAGTGGCAAAGCCTGTCCTGGATTTAGAGAAGAGAGGCAAATGGTAATGCTTTGTGAAGGTATAACCAGAGCTCCAAGTAGCAGCTTCTAGAATGTCTTTGGTTGGAGCTCCTCTGAGAAAGGCTGCTGAGGTAGAGGAAGCACTGGTGGAATGTGACCTGATTCCCTTGGGTACAGGTTTACCATGATGCAAGTAGCAGAAATGAATGCAGTGGCTTATCCACTTAGAAATAGTCTGCTTTGATATAGCTTTCCCCTCTGATCCTGAAGCAAATGCCACCAGTAGTTGCTCAGACTTTCTTAGAGATTTGGTCCTGTTTAAGTAGAATCTTAGTTGTCTGTGTACGTCCAATGAATGCAGAATCCGCTCCCCCTTGTTGCAGATTTAGGTAAAAAGTTAGCAGGTGAATAGTTTGGTTAAGAGCCACACTGGATACCACCTTAGGCATAAAGAAAGGATTGGTCCTGAGGGATACACTGTCCAGGTAAAATGTAATAAAATGCTCCACAGCCATGAGAGCCTGTAGTTCTGAAACCCTTCTTGCTGAAGTGATTGCCAAAAGGAAAGCTGTTTTCCAAGATAAAAACTTTATATCCACAGTAGCTGTTAGTTCAAAAGGAGGCAAGGTGAGTTTTTCCAGCACAAAATTGAGGTCCAATGCAGGAGTTTGCGATCTTCTAGGAGGCCTTAAGTTTTTGGCCCCTCTAAGATACTGTTTTAGCAGAGGATGAGAAAAGATGGGAGGCTCCGTATTGTAATGATCTGAGATGGCAGAGGCATGGATTTTTATTGAAGAGAAGGATAGGCCCTTGTCAAGTATCTCAGTCAAGTATTGAAAAATTTGAGGGATATTTGGTTTTGCTGTGTCTGTTCCTTGTGCTTGAATAATTACATGATCAGCTATGCTGCAAGGTTTAGAGTTTGGAGCTGAGTGTACAGAATTTGATTGTTCTGCTGAGACAGTAGATGAGGTATTTGAGGCAAGTTCCAAGGAGGGAGTTGAGAAATATTCCTTAGAATTGGGTACCAGTGCTGGCGAGGCCAGTCCGGAGCAATTAGGATCAATTTTGTTTTTTCCTGTCTGTCCTTTAGTAAGACCTTGGAGAGAAGAGGCAGAGGGGGAAAGGTGTAGACTGATAGGTTTTTCCAACTGAAGGATAGGGCATCCACTTTCCATGCTTGTCTGTGATAAGTCCTTGTGCAGAATTTGTTCAGTTGATAATTTTGGGGGGAAGCAAATAGATTTATGTCTGGGTACCCCCATTTCTGTGTTACCATGCTGAAGACTTGTGGATCCAGTTTCCACTCGTGCGGGTCCATAGGATTTCTGCTTAGGTCATCTGCCAGAGTATTTTGTTTTGCTGGCAGGAACTGAGCTTGAAGATGTACATGGTGAGTCAAGGCTGTGTTCCACAATGCCATGGCTAGTCTGCAAAGGGGGTAGGAATGTGTACCCTCCTGCTTGTTTATGTACCACATAACTGTGGTGTTGTCCATCTTTATCAGTAGTTGTCCTGGATGAAGTAAGTCCTTGAAGGCTGTCAGGACATTCTGAACAGCTAGCATCTCTTTCTGGTTGATATGCAGATGCGTTTATTTTGGGCTCCATATGCCCTGAATGCATCTCCTCACCAGCTGGGCCCCCAAGCATAGTCTGATGCATCTGTAGTTAGGGTTTGGGTGGCAGGGGGTAGAGTGAATGACAGTCCCTTGTTTTGGTGGCATGTCTCTGCCCTCCAAAGAAACTCCTGTTGTAGGCAGGGAATGAGAGAAATCATTGTTTCCAGACTGTGACAATGTTGACACCATAAACTTTTTAGGTACCATTGAAGTTTCCTCAAATGCAGTCTTTGCATATGGAATTAGTAGAATGCAAGATGCCATGAACCCCAAGGCCTGCAGAATTTGTCTTGCAGATAACTGGGTTTTTGTTGCCATCTGTTTGAAGTATATAGTCAGTTGCCTTTGTTTGTCTGGCGTAAGGTAAGCCATCTGGGCAGTTGTATTCAAGCTTGCACCCAGGAATGTAATTTTTTGAGAGGGTACCAGTTGTGATTTCTTTTCATTTATTATGCACCCTAGGCATGTTAGAAGCCTTTTTACATATGCCAGATGTTGAAGAAGAATGTCCTTGTTTTCTGCTTGAATGAGACAGTCATTCAAGTAAGAATAAATTTGTATGCTTCTTAGTCTGCAAAATGCAATTACTGGTGCCAGGCACTTTGTAAAGACCCTGGGTGCAGTAGATAAGCCAAAGGGCAGTGCAGAGAATTGGTAATGCATAAAACATGCCTTGAAGCGGAGGTATCTTCTGCATGATTCCCTTATTGGGATATGCAGGTATGCCTCTTTTAAGTCTAGAGTCACTAACCAAGCGTTTCTACCCAGCATAGGCAGTAGCTGTTGTAAAGTCAGCATTTTGAATTTTGGAATATCCAGGAACGTGTTCAAAATCAATAAGTCCAGTATTGGACACCAGGCATTGTCTTTTCTGGGTACCAGGAACAGCCTTGAATAAAACCCTTGTCCATTTTCCTGTTTTGCTTGAATGGCCCCCATATCCATGAGGGACATAACTTGTTTCTGAGCCTCTGCCCATTGATTTTGTGGCAGATCTGGCCATCCATTTGGAATTGGCAAAGTATGGAAATGAAATCTGTACCCCTGGGATTCTATGTTTAATACCCACTTGTTCTGGATAATTAACTGCCATTTTTGAGCATGAAGTGCTAATCTTCCCCCCAAGGGGGCTGCCAAAAAATACGTGTTTGGTGATGGTAGAGGGGAAGTCATTGAGACTTCTTACTATAGGGCTGTGCTTTGTTTCCTCCAGATTTGGAGGTGGAGGCACGCCATTGCTTTGACCTGTAGGAGCCCTGTGATTGGTATCTGGAGCCTTTTGAGTGCCTGGATTTGCCTTGAGAGGCTCTGTTGGACACAGGAAAGGACCAATTTTTAGTAGGCCAGTGCCTACTGAACCTGGGAGTCTGCACTTGTAAGAAATCTTTTACAGTTTGCATAGATTTAGTTTTGTCTTCCATTTTCTTTAAAGCCTCTTCTGCCTTATTACCAAACAGAGTATCATGCTGCAAAGGGGCATCCAACAATTTAGCTTTATCACGATCAGGCAGATTTTGCTCCTTGAGCCAGGCATGCCTTCTAATCACAGATCCAGTAACTGCGGCCCTGCAAGAGGCCTCCAAGGAATAAAAACCACATTGCAAAGTATGCTTTCCAACTTGTTCTGCTGCATGCAATAATTCCTGTAATTCTTTATTTTCCACACAATCAGAAATCAGCATAATTTTTTGTTTCAATAGGCCCATAACATGTTGTTGATATTTAAGCATATGAAACTGGCAGTTTAAGGCCCTAATTGCCAAGGTTGCAGACATATAAACCTTCTTTCCCCATCTATCCAGCGCCCTGGAATCTCTATCAGAGGGGGTAGGATTTTTGGCTGTAGAGGCCTTTACACCTTTGGGACCCTGTGAGATAGTTTCAGGATCAGCAGCAGGATTTTTGAATAGAAATTTGTGGGAGTCAGGAACCCTGTAATATCTGTCTGGAGCCATAGGTAAGGAATCAGGAGCCATGCTTGATTCTGAAAACACATCATCAACAATGTCTAATACAGGAGGTATAGCCAAAGGCCTATGCTGAGGAAGAAGAAGGAAATCCCTAAGCATCTTTTTTGATTCAGAGAAATCCTGACTCTCCCAATGAAAATGTTCCCTTAAAGTATGCAAGGTTTCTCCAAAAGAATAATCCTCAGGAGGAGATGCAGATGGGATAGATTCTTCTGCATCTGAATCCTCATAGGGTGGTATAGAATATTCCTGATCAGAAGAAATAGAAACCTGATCTGAAGATTCATAATCAGTGACTTGCCTAGGCTTCTTAGCAGGGGGGGGGGGTTGGGAACCCCTGATCAAGGTAATTAAGTCCTCAGCCATTTTGATCATCTGTTTTTTAGGTATAGGGGCCTGAGCACGTGGCTTATGCATCAGAATTTTTTAGACTTAGAAGTTGTTTTTGATTTTGTTTTTGAAGCTGGCGTTGGTTTTATATAAAAATGTTGAGGCCTGAAAACACGCTGAGAAGCAGGTGCCTGCTCAGCGGCTCCAGACCCATCCAAGGGAGAGGCATCCATGGGTTCAATACTCTGAGAAACTTGCTGCATACCGGACTCCGCATGGGTCTCAGTAGAGGCCTGTGACTCAAAAGTAGTGGGTATCAGGGGCTGCGAAAGTGCACTGAGTACCGGTGAACCGGCAACTGACTTAGGAGAAGCTTCGTTATCGGTTCTGGACCTCGACGTTCTGTCTCTGTCTTTTTCTTTGCATTTTTTGTGAACTCTGGTAGTTGAATTGCTAGCCGATGACATTTCAGGGTAATTAAATCTGAATACAAAATATTTTGATGAAAAAATATACCGACGCTTAATAGTGGGTTGGTTAAATCTAGGACAAAACCGACAGCCAGGCATGTTATGATCTGGGCCTAGGCAAGGAATACAGTACAAATAAAAATCTTATGAGGTATTTGATTCCCACAAGTAATGCAATTATTAACTTTTACTGACATCGATAAGGAGCAAGAAAAAGTTTTCCCAACGAGGTACTTAGCTTTAATTGAAGACTTCGGTTCTGAAACTCGAATGTGAAAATTTCAGGAGTTGGCCGATCGGCACTTGCGAACTGTTTCTGCTTCAGGCACCGCGCAGCAAGAAAAACTGAATAAAATGGCGTCGGCTGCATGTTTTATACCCCTGAAGACCTGACGTCATGGAAGAGGAGACAGCAACTGACGCAGGACCCAAGACTTTGATATTCAGACCGAATGAGCACAACCTGCCAGCAGATTACCCAAATGTAATGACTGCAATAGTGAAACATGAAGAAAATCTGTCTGTAGCTCTGAGACACAGTAAAATACAAATGACTCCTTACATTAAAGTGAACTTCATGTTATACATAAAATGAAAGTTAGTTGAATATGAAGGACCTCTGCTGAGGTATTGTGGCATGTTCACACCTGTTTAAGATGGCACTGTGCAACAGAGCACAGGAGTGTGACAGAATGATACCTTAGGCGACACAATCCACACCACTAAAAAGTTATACCCCTGCACAGTAGTCAATAAAAATCATAAAGTAACTATTTTACAATCAACTGCATTACAAAACATATAGTTATCAAATATAAACTACTAAATTACAAATTAAAAATGCAAAAAATTATGATGCCCATTTTATAAGTGCACAATAAGGCACTTGAGGTTATATATGGCACAGATATTACCACATGTCCATGGATTCTAAGCAACACACACGCTGGTCTCATTCTAACAATACCCTCTGCATATGCTGTGATATTTTCACATGGCCACTCCCTTGTGCCTTAATGTGTATGTAAGCACATACTAATAATGGCTATTGATAAATGTGTGTGGCACAAATGTGCATCTAATTTTTTTTATCTGTCTTCAGCTAACATCATCAAAAGTTTATTTACAGTGTACCTGCTTCAGTAAGCAGGCATCACTACTCTCTCTCTGCCCTTCCCAAAAAACAATAAAAAATGCCCCAACTTTTAAATTTATTGCTTTTTTTTTTCATCCTTTTGGCATGTCAACTTTCAGGAAGTTGTTTGATAGTCGAACCACAAAAAGCACGTGTTCAAAATCTAACTGGCTTGTTCTCCCATTTCTATGTAGCCTTCTCAACACCCAACACTACAACACTGTACAGCCCTACCAGAACCTAGCCTCTAACACTAAATATCCACCCCAGCTACCAATCCAAATCAGTGTTCCCTTACCCCAAAACTCTACTCCCCCTCCTTAGAGTAAAGTCACTGATCATTTTGTAGATCTGTAACTCCAACTAACTTCCCTAAATCTAAATTTTTTGAACTTTCCCTAAGCCTAAAACTCCCATCTCTTTCTCCAAACCTAAAACTCCCTCACCCTAAAATTCTCTTCACATCTCCTCCCCAAGTGTGCTTGCCTGAACTCATATTCAAGTCTGAGCTTGAGCAGTAAACTACAAATGCTGCAACATGCTGGAGGCTCTGTTTTTTTGAGTACCTGAGGTTTGAGGGCTTATGGTGTTCCCTTAATTATGCATTAAAATAAGCTGAAATATAAACATTACTCATCTAATCCAACCCTATAATGGAGGAAATTGCTCATTTCTGAAATAAAATAAAGACTATGAAAGAAGAGAAAAAATCAAAGTTGTATTAGGAAATAACTACACTTCCATACAGCAATCTTTGTAAAACAATCTGAAAAGAAAAGCTGCAAAAGGAGAAAGGAAATCAGAAAACAAAATTATATTCTACATTATTCCCATAATAAAATACATATCATACTAATGTCAAGCAAATTACAATAAAATAAAAGCATAAAAAGCTGCTCATAGAGAAAAGTGTTATGGGGGTGTGTGTGTATATGTATGTTTGTATGATTATATATATATATATATATATATATATATATATATATATATATATATATATATAGAGAGAGAGAGAGAGAGAGAGACCCACAGACACACACACACACACACACACACACACACACACACACACACACACACTTATATGCACCTGCTATTTGTGTACAGGCATTAAACTGTCATAATGACTTTTCTAAAGGAAATAGGAAAAGACCATTCATTTTCATAATCATTTAACAAATAACATGCGTTGCTATCTTTCTAAACTTGAAGGATCCTAGAAGTATTAGGTTCATAGGTTCATAGGTAGGTACTAGGCTATCTGCCCAAAGGCATTTATAAGCCTCGCCAGAATGTGTTGGCTTTCGCCATCCCCTTAGATTAGTTCCCTGTGCATCTGTCCAGCAATGCCACTGTAGGGATCCCCAGGGTAAACTTTCTGTTTCCCATCCACTCATCAAGGTTTCTCTTGAAGAGTGTTAGTGAGGAGCGCTGCCTAATGTAGATTGGAATCTTGTTCCAAAGCATGGGAAGTCTCTGGGACAGGAATCTATCCTTCCAGCATGTCATATTTATTGTTGTGGTCAGGTTTAGATCCCTAGAGCGTGTGGCTCAAGGAGGGGATATGGTTTTCTTTAGGAGGAGTATGTCCATCAATTCTGGGTTGGACATGGCCTTGTATGTCAGGCATGGATCACCTCTGAGTAGGCAGTATGCAACCGAGTAAAGCTGGAGTTTCTGGGTCTATATTATAACATCCATGTCTAAAAACATTTAATGTTATAATATTGAACCCAGTAGAGTGAACTCTGAAAATAGCAAAGCTGCAGAACACCAAATACTTTCCTAGGGAAAGTATTCAGTGGGCCATTTCTGGAGCTTCGCTATTTCCTCAACTGTGGAGCGAAGGTTATGGACTGGGTTAAGGTAAGTGTACGAATGAAGGTGAGTGTGCGATTGGGCGCGGGTTAGGAGAGTTAGGGTTAGGGCGCGGGTCAGGTAAGTGTGCGATTGTGTGGACGTGAGGGTTAGGGTGGTGTAGGTGAGTTAGGGTTAGGGAGCAGGTAAGGTGAGTGTGCGATAGTTAGGGTTGGGTTAAGGTAAGTGGATAGCTAGTAGTGTATGTCTGGTTTAGTGTAGGGTTTTGTGAAGTGTATGTGTGTAGATTATTTATTTTGGTGTGCTTGCGTTGTGTGTATGTTTGTCGGAACAGCAATTTTTTTCCCTGGGAAAAATTTGCTATTCTGACTGTTCGGCTTTCTCGTGTTTCGATTGAATGGGTTCAATATTATAACATTCAAAGTTTTTAGACTTCGATGTTATAATATAGACCCGGAGTTTCTTCAGTTGTGCTGCATAGGACATCTGTTTGAGGTCAGTGATCTTCTTGGTGAGGTGCTTCTGTGGTCTTTCCAGCTATTGCAGGTGTCTTGTAAAGTACATCCCAAATGGGGCATTGTACTCTATGATGGGTCTGATGAATGATAAGTAGAGGGGCACAATGACCTCTTTTGATCTGGGTGTGAACCCTTTTGTGATTAGGTGGGCCACATAGAAGGATTTTCTAACCACCTTGGCAATATGATTATCAAAGGAGAGATTACTATCTACTTGGGTCCCCAGATCCCTTATTATGTCTTCTGTATTTAGGAGACTACCACCTATGTGGTAGTTTGTGGGTACTTTGTTTTTTCCAAAGGGGATGACTATGCACTTTTTGGCATTTAGCTTGAGGCCATGATTTTGACACTAGGTATCTGTCTCAGTGAGACCCTTTTGGAGGATGTATGTGTCAGTCGGTGAGTCAATTATAGGCCCTAGTTTGCAGTCGTCTGTGAACTTGGTCAGCCATAGTCCTCCTGTGCTTGCCTGTACCTCTGAGAAGTATATGCCAAACAGGAGGGGTTCTAGGACTGAGCCCTGGGGAATGCCACTTGTAACCGGTTTAGAGTTGGACCTAGCTCCCGCAACTTTCACCATGTGGGTTCTGTCTGGGAGTCAGCTGGCAACCCATCTTGTGACATAGGGGTTTATGTTCAGGCTGGTGAGCTTGTCTATAATACCAGAATGGGGAATAGTGTTGAAGGCCTTTGCAAGGTCCAGGTAGGCTGCGTGTACCACCTTTCCCTCATCTATAGCCTTGGTAACTGTCTCAAAGAAGTCCACCAGGTTTAGGAGGCATGATCTGCCCTTAACAAAGCTGAATTGGGTAGGTTCTAGTGTTTGGAGGTTCCCAATATCTCTGTTAATAAGTTACATGATGATGCGTTCCATAGCCTTACAGACCAAGCTAGTCAGGCTTATAGGGCGATAGTTCCTGGGGTCTGTTGTGGCTCCACCTTTGTGGAGTGGAATAACCATTGTTGTGCACCACTCTATGGGTATGTAGCCTGTGGAGTGGCTGAGTTTGAACAGTGTGTTTAGGTGAGGCGTCAGTTCATCTTTGAGCTCATGTAGGATGCAGCCTGGGACACTGTCCGGTCCCATTGATGCTGTGTTTTTGGCTTTGGAGAGGGCTGTTTTAGCTGGAGTGTCTGTGATTTCAGGGGCTCTACATTCTTCTGGTATGGTTATGGGCCCTTTTTGGGGGTGAGAGGGGGGTGAAGTGTGCACTGAACCTGTCTGCCAGGATGTTGTTAATATCGGTCGGTTCAGAGTATTTTGTGCCATTCTTTTTCTCCAATTTTTCTTTCGAAGCTCGCCTTGGATGATTTTATGAGGGACCGTAGTTTCTTGCTGATACTGATCAGGGATGTCTTCCCTTCTTGGGATTTTACTCTTTTCTGTGCTAGTTTCCTCCTTCTATTGTATAGCTTGTTTATGGCAGGGGTCCACCAGACTGATTTCCTTTTCTTGGAGGAGAGAGTCTTGGTTTTACTTGGGATAGCACAATCCATGCATTCCTATAGGTGCCCATAGAATGCATTAGTAAAGGATTTTGCAGCTTGGACAACATTATCCTTTAGCATGGGAGCTTTGAAACTTTCCACTTCGGTCTTAAGTAATGTGAAGTTTGCTTTTGAAAAGTTTTTCATGGTGGTTTCCTTGTCCGGAGGTGGGGGCAAAATGTGGATATACAATGTGATTTGTTTATGGTCAGATCTAACCAGCGAGCGGTTGACCTCTGGTGTGGAGCACCAGTTGCCCATGTTAGTGAGGACCAGGTTTACACTTTTATTTAGTAGAATATATACAACATTAGTGAACTGTATTTTAATTTGAATACATTTCTTTAAAGGATTATACATGGAACAGAAAAATAACATGCCTACCTTGTTCTTAAATACTAAATGAAATAACATACCTACCTTCTTCTTAAATATTAAATGAAATAACATGCCTACCTTGTCTTAAATACTAAATGAAATAACATGCCTACCTTGTTCTTAAATACTAAATGAAATAACATGCCTTCCTTGTTCTTAAATATTAAATGAAATAACATGCCTACCTTGTTCTTAAATACTAATTGAAATAACATGCCTACCTTGTTCCTAAATGTATAACTGTACATATTTCTCTTCTTCCAGGGACAGAAAGAAACTGTCTAAAAAGACTTGGGTACAATTGCAAAATGCCTGATACAAATACATAATGCTCTTAAATTCAGTGCAATAACTTCAGGAAGAGATTTCAGACTTTGTGCACGTTTTAAATAGTACTTTTCAAAGAATAGCATTTATAGTATCAATGTGATTTTTCTATAAAACAAAAGGGAAACATTTTTCTTTAGTGTTTAAATATTAAAGTTAAAAGGAATATGTCACTTATCCTCCCATGAATCTAGCTGCACTTTCTGTAGCACTGTGGCAGGCAAAATTCACATCCGTGACTAGCCACTCAAACTGAGGCATAACCTGTGAGCAAAGGAGGATTAGACAAATTGTTGTTAAAACTTTCTTTTCTAACATCTCTGGGTGGACAATTCTGTCATTTAGAACAGTCACATTAGGATTCAAGGTACTTCCTAACATATCAGTTTCATAACTTCTACCTTTATCTAAGACAGCAGCCTGTAGCAGTACATCTGACAAATTATCTACGAGTGTCATCATTCTAGTTCAAATACCTGGCAAGGCTCTCTCTGATATGTAGCTTTCTGGTATAGTCTCCTCAGGAATGATGGCCCAAATATGTCTCCAATTATGACTGCTAATGGCAATGCCAATTTTTGTTTTCCATTTCCTTCCCCCTACAGCTTTAGAAAAGCTGGTTGGCCCAATTAAAGAACAAGTGTCATAGAAATGTTTGAAAGAGTCTTTTGCTTTTTGGACATATTTCTTGACAGATTTGAAAGCACTGCATAGACTATCACAATGAGACATAAGAGATTTGTGAGAATGTTTGTCATTTGGCTTTTCCTGGTTAGGGGTCACCACAGCGGAACTCTGTCCGCTAATGATTGGCAGTAGATTTTCACAAACGCCGAGGTGCCAGCTCGACATTCAACAAAGGCACCCCCATTTACGCATGTCTTTCGAACGCCCACCCAACTGCAGGGAGGACATGCAGACTCCACACAGAAGGCACTCCCCGCACTCCAGCCGAGAATCGAACAGGAGAAACTCTTGCTGTGAGGCAACAATGCTACCGCTGTACCACAATAAGAGATTTGTGAGAATGAGGTTGAAAAATCCATTTGGCAGTCTGGAATGCTCTTTTAACAGTTCACTGGACAGTGGGTGGTGAGGGTTTTGACATAACATGTTGAAGACCTTCATCCTCAGCAAATCACTGGAAATCTGCAGAAAAACTATGCAACATTGTGTGTGATTAATTTGATTGCAACACCATATTAAGAAAACATTATTTTGAACCTGAAAAAATGTGTTGTTTGTTGCCAAGTTATGGTTGGCCTATGGCCATACCACCCTGAATGAGCCTGATCTCATCTGATCTCGGAAGCTAAGCAGGGTCAGGCCTAATTAGTAAAATTTCAGTATCTCACGAGTAATAATCTGCTGCTACAAGGTAGGTCTTTTCTTTGAAATTAGATCTATAGCAATTTGTGCCAGACTCCTTAAAGAAATGTAACTGGTTCAATGGTTCTTTTGTCTGGAATGGTTTATGCATTATGCATTACTGGCATGTAAATACCAGAGTTGGAGTACATGACACTTAGGCCTCGGTATCCCTCATGAATTTATTTAAGCACTTTGGCCAATTGTGAAAAAGATAAAATAATTTACACTCAGTACAGCAACAAACCATTGTTTTCAGAAAAGTGTGCTCTGACCCTATAGTATTTATACATGATGTTTTACCTGTGTTCAATGAGTTTTTAGGCCAGCCAGCCATCCACTGTATATTTAATGATCATTTGCATGCAGCTTGTTTTAGCATCAAGTCTTTTAATAGTTACTGGTTGGTTTGCTATGATGCTCTGAATATACATAGCTACATCTTTGTTGGGATTCCTATTTTATTTATTTGACAATTGTTTACTGGAAAAGTCCATCTGGGCCAGAAAGTACCCGTTTTCAGCTGAGGCATGGGTAGAAAAGCTCCACAAACACAATTTTTCAAAAATCAAGTACAGATATTTTAAATCATAAAGTATCATATTACAATAGAAAACATCAAGTGCAGATATTTTAAATTACAAGTATCATGTTACACTACAGATCATGAGTAAAAAATGTAATAAGAATAAAACATTGAACATATGTTACATAGTAAAATGCAATGAAAAACAACATGAGTTGGAGAAAATATGGGAGGAAAAACTCACTAGTCATATTATTTGTTACATAGATTAGTAAGTGATAAATGAGACCTGAGGCAACTATAATATGATATTTTAAAGACATATAAAAAAGTACATGCTTAGAGACAGTGAGGGGAAATTGAGTGATGTCTTAGTATGAGAGAGGTGTTCATATTATGGTTATAGAAGGAAGAAGGATGCAGTGAAGGAGATTATAGGAAGAGAGCAGGGCAGGGTGTCTTCAGGTAGCTTAGGTGAGTAGGGAGGAAACAGGTATAGGAAAGGTCTGCAGAGACTAATTAAACAAGGTATGGTATTGGGAAAACAAAAAAAGGAGTGGGAGACTGGAGAAGATTATGAAGTGTGATTTAGGTTGGGGGGGTGACAGAAGTATAATAGAGTAAGTTCCGCCAGGATTGGCACAGGAGCAGGTCCAAGATTTTTGTAAGGTATTCTTTTAGGGGGCATTTAAAGGTGGGTAAGTTAGACATAGTACTGGTGGTTAGAGGTAAATATTTCCATTTTTTTTTGCTACTGAGTATGAGTATAGGCTTTGCCAGGGGATTTATTTGCTTTATTTATGATGAGATGTGGTTTGTCTTTTGATCAAATAGTTCTTTTGCTGAAATACATGACAATTAAAGGAGTATGAGCTGGGCAGGCTGATGGTTTGTGTATGATTTTATGCATTGTTATAAGCTGAATGTAGGAGAGGTGGAGGGGAGTTCCAGTCAGCTGAGGCTATGCAGAGCTTTACGGTGATGGGTAAAGGAAAATGAATTAATAGCAAACTTGACAAAACATTTGCATTAACCTCTTGCTTTCCAAGTACATGGATCACTTTGGCACTGAAATGTTTCATTCTTGTAAGCAGCCCCTGGCATTTATATGGTACTTTGTCTAAATAAAAGGAATTAATCAGTGGGACAAGTTATTTTTGGTCAGCTTGTTGTTGGAAGTTCTACAACCCTATTAGGTATCTTGTGAACGTATCAATACACAGACACTTGCAAGACACTGTTTTTTCTCTTTGTGAATATCTCTTTTCTGCATGAATTAGCATACTGGCGCAAAAGGCAATATTTCTTAATACATCTCCATCCTAATGGAATAAAGCAGCAGCAAGACCATTGCTACTGTTATTTAAGCTCATGGCTGTTGATTTGCTGATGTTGTAGAAAGCAGACATTGGATCAGACATCGCTATTTGTTTAACTTTGCTAAAAGCTTGGGTTTGAGCATCCCCTCCTCATGACCAGTATGCAAATGATTGCATGTTGAACATTTGTTAAAACTGGCTTTGACCATAATCATGTTTTTTTTTACAACATTTTCAATTTTCCTTGCATTTTACCCATTTTACCTCACACATTTGCTTTACTAAAGTTACTGTTTCATTATTAATTTAGCTTATCTAGTAGCCTAAATTAACTTTTCTGAGACGTAGCTAAGGTGAGGCAAAGGAGGCAGGCACCACAGGTGCAGTGACAGGGAGCATAATTGGCAGATGTTAATCTATCTTCAGTACACAATAACATTTACAGTTAAAAGACGGTATTGCATTTGTGGGCAAAACAGAAGCATGGAAGTAATCTATATGTGGTATAAAATGTAACTAGCAGTTTGCTAGACATTAATGTGAGAAAATAATGATTTTTTTTTTCTCTTGTTGAGTCCAAGGAGCTTTTTTTTTTTGCTACTGTTGAGGGGGGCCTCAAATTGAAAAACTGCACCAGGTGCATACATTGCTAGCTACACCTCTGGCTTTTCTAAAGTAAAATTGACTTCCAGCTGTATCTTTTGAGACATTTTAGTATCATACAGCTCAGTCACTGTTACACCTCTAATTTCTTCAGCTTTGTTATGGTTAAATGCACAATACTTAGATTCCTAAGTAAGTGTCTAACTAACACTTCTACTCGCCCTCTCTTTTCAGAACATCTGTGAAAGCCTCCTTATTCATGCCTTTCTGTTTGGAACAAAAATGTTCATTGAGTTTACTATATATTTATATATATATATATATATATATATATATATATATATATATATATATATATATGTATATATTATATGGGTCTACTTTATTTGATAGGAAACACATTTCACTGAAACTCATTTCGTCGAAATCTCATTTAGCTGAAAATGAATTGCCTGAGCACAATTCACTGAAAGCTCACTTCACTGAAATCTCATTTGACTGAAACTCATTTCATCTAAACAGGTATATGCCCTGCTCACCACTGTAGTGCAACCCTGGAGTTAGCATATATAGTTAGAGGGTGTGTGGGGGCCACAGACCCCCACATTAGGGGGTGTTGGGGGTGTACCCTTCCACATAGTTTGGGTATATATTATCCTCTGGAAAGAGTTATTCATTTGACTTGTAAGTATCAAATGGTTTACAACATTTAAAATAGGTAAGGGTCTATGCCCCCATACCCCCCAATGCACCCCCCTTACTGTATATACTAAATCCAGGATTGCACTACATTGGGGAACAGGGCATATACCTGCTTAGATGAAATGAGTTTCAGTCAAATGAGTTTTCAGTGAAGTGAGCTTTCAGTGAATTGTGGTCAGGTGATTCATTTTCAGTGAAATGAGGCTTTGATGAAATGAGTTTCAGTGAAATGTGTTTTCTATCAAACCGAGTAGACACACGCACACACACACACACACACACACACACACACACACACACACACACACACACACACACACACACACACACACACACACACACACACACACACACACACACACACACACATATATATATATATATATATATACAAGAAACATCGTTATTAAATTATCACATATGACATAGGTAATCTTACATTTATATAAATGAAAACACACTATATTGACACAATTCCAGTTTCAAACATTGTACATTATACATTGCAAATGACGTTGACATACAAATATTATACATCACTTATAATCTACCTGGCCATTAACAGTCAGACATTGCATAGCTGATTCAAATCCTGCCTTCTTTTAAATCTCTTTCCTCTTCTGCTTGTATTGTTCTCACAATTCCCATTTTTTCCTATGTAATTTGCTCCTGCACTTTTCTAAAGATCCCAATTCCAGTTGTTTTACATCTGTTACTATATTCACTATTTCTAGTAAAGCTGGTTTAGACTTTGATTTCCATTTTCTAGTAATTGCTTTTTTGGCACCCACCATAATTAGACTCAGCAATGCTTTATTACAGTATGTCTAGGCACTTCCGATTCTGTATCATAGCTTAAAAAATAATTTCCTTAGTTACAGCAATTTGCTCGCCCAATACCTTTGACAAAGCAGTTAAAAGTCTGCCAACTCATTTACTCTACTCCCCAAAAATATGTTTCCAGATAATCCTTTCTTCCCTATCACACCTCCAACATTTGCTGTCCACCAGTCTACTTGGGGTATAAAATACCTATATAAACACTTCCAAGCAAAGATCCAAAATATTCTAGACTTTGTTGCATATTTGGAAGACTATATATATATATATATATATATATATATATATATATATATATATATATATATATATATATATATATCTCCCTCATTGTTTCTCTGTGTATTTTCCAGTTCGATCCTCGGCTGGGGTGCCTTCTGTGTGGATTCTCCATGTCCTCCCTGTGGTCGCGTGGGTTTCCTCTGGGTGCTCCGGTTTCCTCCCACGTCCCAAAGACATGCTGTAGGTGGATTGGACACTCTAAATTGGCCCTAGGCATGAGTGCGTGTGCGTGCCTTCTCTGAAAGGCTGGGCGCTGGGCTGGCAACTCGACACTGTAAAACTCCATTGCCAATCATGAGCGGACAGGTGATCCGCTGCGGCAACCCCTAACCCAGAAAAGCCAAAAGAAGAAGAAGAAGAAGATAGTTTCTCTGTGAATTGTTTACCTAATCTCTCCTCCCAGTCCTTTCCAACCTCCTCTGACTGAATCTTATAGTTATCATACAATGTTTTATATGCTCTACTAATTATTCCTTTTTTTCATGTCAGCTTCTGTTCCAGATTCTACTAAAAACTCTACCAGTGCTGATCTTTTGTTTAGGACCCCCTATTTCTTTCTCTTTGTCTATATTCTGATATCAGTCTCTGATAGGCATGACATCTCTAATCTGCACTCCAAATAAATTCTTGGCATCTTCCCATTCTGTTATGTTCCCTCTCTAATTATTTGCTCCTAATACCTTAGTTCCATTGCCAGTTTTCTCCAATAATATTCCAGCCCCCTATTATCTGTATTCCTAATTGCAGCTACCCCTATAGACAGAATATCCTTTCTCCATCCCCGTGTTGGCTTAGGTCTTAGAATACTTTCTGCTACTTTATGAATATAATATTCTTTCATGGTTTTTGTTATTCACCTTAAGGATCTGCAGCCAAAATCCCAGTCTCTCCTTGTTTCTTGATCTTTCCCTCTGCTTCATCATCATCCCTTTCCACTTTGAATTATATGTTTCTGGTTCTGCTATGTATAGGAGCCTTAACTGTGTTACTCTGAAATGTCCTTTCAAATCGGATAATCCCAATCCGCCTTGTTCTATTGGAAGAATCAGCTTAACCCATTTGACTCTTGCCATCTTCCACTCCCAAATAAAATCCTTCAGCTCCTTTATTAATTGCTATCCACAACTTCTCCTCTGATAAATTCATTGAACTTACTTATTACTGACTCATGTAACATACTGTCTCTCAAAAAAAAATGTAAAATGAAGTGTAAATGGTGTCCATATCCCTGCCCATGGTATAAAGGGAAACATTTATCTGTTATTCTTCACTTTCTTTGTGAAGCTTTGATTCTGTTCAAAGTGTGGAAACCTCTGCTTATTTGATGGCTTGACAATGCAGTTAAATGATTCTGATGGGATGATCCTTTCATTTTCAATTAATTCACTTATTTTAGGACTTGGTACAGAATCAGAAAACAACTTTATTCAGAGGCAGAATGAGACCTTTTCAGTAAAAAAATATTGCTTACTCTCAACTCTGTGGTGTCTGTTCAGCTGTTAGACATGGTTTCCTGCTCAGAGCTATGTTTTGTATATTTAATTTCAATTTTATATTAAAAAGATCCCACTGAACTGATGGCATCTCAACTAGCCTACCTACTCTATCTGTAATGGCCCATAATCAGGATTCCTTAGTTATGATGCAGCTTTAGTTAATCACAAAAGGTCAGTTACCCTCACAGCTTCTTTTCCTCAACTGACTGAAAGACCCTGTGCATTATGGGTATGCAGTCTTAAAGGTACAGGCACAATTACACACACACGCGCGTACACACACACACACACACACACGCGCACACACACACACACACACACACACACACACACATATATATATATATATATATATATATATATATATATATATATATATATATACACACACACACATACACGCATACACACACAAGCATACATTAGAAGGCAACACATAAATCTATTATCACAATAACAGTTTCAAGATGTCCTGTCAGCTGTGTTGGTCACACAGGTTATTTATTATGATACTTGTCTTAATATCATTCTCAGTCTTAGAAGTCTGTATTCCTTGAGTAAATGGAAGTGTTGCCATAAATAATATTAGAAAGAAATAACCCCAGAATGAATAGAGCTTTGATGTGTATATAGATACATAAATGCAGAGACACATACTCTAAACTCTTGAATCTTGTGGCAAATATTTTGCCATAATTAAAATAATATCAAATGAGTTTTATGTTATGACATCTATAATGTAAAACAGTGTTTTTAAGATAAGCTCTACATTGTTTCATAACTTCTCTTGCATTCCTTTGTTTAAATATATTATCAAAATAAAAAAGGCTTTCTGCATAAACAAGTCTATTAGCAGTACATTTTTCTGCATGGGTGTATAGAATACCAGGTCTACTCAATTATTATTATTAGTTATTGTTGTATAACCAAACATGATTTCATAGCAGTAGTGGGTTTTTTGTACAAAAGAAAACACTGTTACTATCAACTTGTTAATGTATTGCTTCAGTTATATGTACCTAGCTTAATTTTGCTGCTACTTATACAAACAAAAAGGGCCACACATGCTGCTGAAACCATACTAAAATATTTAAGTGAGCATTCTTTATATGTTTGTTATTTTTCAAATGATTGCTGAAGACATTAGCTATTTTCATACCTTTAAATTTTAGGAATATGGACACATTATTTTTAATTTTGCTGGCTATTGTCTTATAGAGTGATTTATTTTGCCTTTAGATTCTTGAAGATTGACTATTAGTGCAGTGAGAATTTCAGAATCTGCTTCTTTGCACTCCCTACTGACATTTGACAGGGAACCGTTTGACTGTTACTGATTTCTTTTGCTTTCCTCCACCCGGTGTTATTCTGTCCTTTATTGTTTTTGTATTATTTTCTCTAATTTTCTATTGTTTTGTAACTAGGAGAAGCCCTGTGTGGCAAATGCGGTCTATTGCAGTGTTAAGGGCAATAGAATCAAAACCGATATGTAAGATAGCCTTTGCATTTTAAATTAGGCAGAAAAGCTCTGCAAGATTCATGAAGGTGCTATCTGCACAAACTGTTGATAAACAATAGCTACTTTTTCACGTGTAATTTAATAAAGTCTTGCAGACAAAAAGCAACAGCACTTAATTAAAGGAGATTTACTGCTGTCTCAGATAGAGAAACAAGTATGTTTAAAATTGCCCTTCAGAAAAATGTGAAAGGGTGATAGAAGTAGAAATATGGTAAATGATGTAGACCCTACTTTATTCACAAAGTTACTGACACTTAAAATAAAGTATTTATGCTTTATTTTCTGATTTTCTGAAATACCAGATACAATTTCTAAAACTGAATATGTTTATATTAAGGTATAAGTTATATACATCTTTATTTTTGTTAGTAAGTTTTTTCTATATGGGATTATGGGGCCACATTTATAAAACTTTGCCTCATCAAGGTGAGCAAATCTGCATGACAAGCAGGGCTGAAGAGATCATATGTGATTCAATAAACACAGCTACATATGTGGCAAGCTGAAATAACATGGCCAGACATGTATGCTAATGACTGCATAATGAAGTACCATGTATGATAAAGAGGTAATAAGACATGGTGGAATGATTCAGAAATGTTTAAATGTCAGACAGTGACACTGGTCTGGTGTTCATGTTTAAGCAGTGTATGGTAATAAACAATGCCAACAGTTGCTACAGCTAATGTAAACATTTATATGCAATTGGATCTTATCACAGCCACTGCAGCTGATGATGTGCAACAGGCCCTGGAGTCTTCCAAGAAGGCTTCTCATTTCATGCCATCCTTGACAGTGACATAGAGGACTGGTATAGTGTGGACAGGAACAGTGACATAGAGGACTTGTATAGTGTGAACAGGAACACCATGCATTAACTCTTTGACGTGTCAGTCTCATCTGCAATCCAGTCGTAGTTGAGGAGTACCCATCTCAGTGGATATAAGGGTATATGTGGCTTTACATATTTCAGCTACAGGGACCTTTCAATGACACACTGGGAACACAGTGGGTGTATCTCAGGCATCAGACTCACAAATACTCCACCATTTTGTCAAAGCCATGATTCGGCACATGACGGATCATATGTGTTTCCCCCATACACTGGATGAGAGAACAAAAACCTTGCAGAAATTCTGAGCTATAGCCTACTTTTCTGAGTTATTGGATGCCATAGATTGCAGTCATATTGAAATAAAAGCCCTACCTAGTAAACTGGGAAAGAGGTATGTGAAACACAAACAGCATCATTCCATCAAATGTCAGGTGGTCTGTAATGCACAGCGTATCATCCAAAATGTGTGTGCATGCCACCATGACAGTTTCCATGACTCACACACACACATGGCACCCATGTGACTCCTATTAACAGTTTGTAAGGAATGATTTTGCACTGGCACATATTGTTGGTGATGCTAGATAAGCCCTGGAACCCTGGCTAATGACAACAATCAGAAATCCTCATAACTAAACTGAACAAGGTTACAACTAAGCCCTACCACAAACCAGAAACATTACAAAATGTGCAGTTGGGCTGCTGAAGTCACATTTCTGTGGCCTAAGTACCATGCAGTATGACCCTACCACATGTGCAAAAATAGTTAGCATGTCAACTATGTTACATAATATTGTAGTTAGGAAGCAGTTATAGCAGGGAGGCCTCTTGCACGGACTGCAGTTCCCAGCACCACAAGCAGTGGAAGCTGAGACAGATGAGAGTTCAGAGGAGGAGCCAACAGTACTGGATGACCATGCTAGGAAGAGATAGATAACAGTACGCCATGATACTAGCAAAGACACGATGGACTGCACATAGCTTTACAGTGTAACTATACAAGAGCTAAGCAGATACACATACAGTAAAATGTTGCATACACAAAGCCCAGACTGTGCTTACCCATACATAGGCTGGTCATGATGTGCATCAGACAAGGGAAACACAGGTAACAATCTACACTGTCATCATATGAGTCAGGAAGGAAGTACAGAAGTGCATATCTTTCACAGGGATGTTTATGAGTGATATTGCTGATGTGTATAAAAAGTAAAAATGCTTCTATGGGAGTTGGCACAACTGCTACGAGGGGGTTAATGAAGGGCCAGAGCATTGGATGTATGAACTGTAGTTTGGTTTTGGTGGTGTGTGTGTGTGTGTGTGTGTGTGTGTGTGTGTGTGTGTGTGTGTGTGTGTGTGTGTGTGTGTGTGTGTGTGTGTGTGTGTGTGTGTGTGTGTGTGTGTGTGTGTGTGTGTGTGTGTGTGTGTGTGTGTGTGTGTGTGTGTGTGTGTGTGTCCAGGTGTGTGTTTCTGCAGAGACACAGTCTCAGCAAGTGGTGCAGCACTGTGCAGTGGCCTACTGGACATGTCCAGGGCATGCTGGACAGAACGTTTAGCTTCCCGTGAACACTTCTGCCTACAACAGCTGGCTCTGGCAGGATTTGCACTAGCTGTCCCATGACTGTGGTCAGATGTCAGTGCGCTAACTGACCATGATCAAGTGCTAGAGGATGTGTAAGCATGACAATAAGAATGACCATCAGTATGGCTTCTCCTGGCTGTGAACTCATCCACAAAGGCAGTGACCATGCTGGCACTGAGGGAGTGGGATCTCACTCGTTCATGCCAGGATGACTAACATCCAAGGATATATTAGATGACTGGCCATGAGTTCAGACTCTCTCACCTAACAAACTCCTCTGAATAGACACTGCATAGTCCAATGTAGGATTCTTTCTAATCAATGAATTATACATATAGTTCATGCACTCCTGCATATCAGAAAGCACAGCCTGGATCACCCTCACAAGCTTTGCCAAGGATCTGGTGGAACTCACCTGTGCCTCAATGGTGGTCCTTCACATACGATGGGTGGCAGCTATTGACACACTAAACTCAGGGAGAGGGCAGCAACTATAACTCTGATGGGCACCAGTTTCAACCTCCATTTGTGGGCCCTCTCACCCACAACTGTTAGGGGTAGATTCAGATATATTTATACTGGGAGGTCACCGTACTTCCCTTGTGCACAGTTTCACCATCAACTTACCTATTCCCAAATGGTAGTTTGTCCTAGGTATGTATAGGCATAGACACTGTATCCATAGTCTGAAGAGGGGATGTGGGGGGGGGTCACAATTCCTATAAACATCAAACACTGATTGTGCCATCTCATCCCTACTATCATCAGATGCTAAAAAATCCTCCAACCTCAGATGGGGGTAGTTTCACAAGGGTGGAGACAGACAAAGGTTTGGGTCTATATTGAACACTGAACGCTGAAAACAGCGAACGATGCTTCATCAACCCATTTTCAGTGAAAGCTGAAAATGTCGAAACCACAGAACAGCGATTTCTTTCCTAGAGAAAGAAATTGTTGTTCCAACCAAAAAAAAAAAAAAACATTAAACACTTCCAAACACATACACATGTACCCTAACCCTAATTGTACCCCCCCCAAAAAACAGTAAACAACTAAATACACCTATGCACGTAACCCAACCATACATCTAACGGAAAAAAAAAAACAGTAAACATTTTAAAACGTATGCACTTACCTTAACCCGCACCCCAACCCTAAGTTCATTAACTCTTGCACATTTATGTAAACAGTTCCAAACTCATACACACTTACCTTAACCCTAATTCTACCCCCCAAAACAAAAGTAAACAGCTGAAAACACATACACACGTAACTCAACCACACATCTAACACAAAATAAAAAACAGTAAACACTTTCATACATATGCACTTATCTTAACCCGCACCCTAACCCTAAGGGCAGTAACTGTTGCACATTCACACTCAGGAGCTATACCGGACAAGGGACCACACTACACTGCAGAACGTGGCAAAGCAACGAAGTGGTCAAGTGACTTCTTTCCCAGGGAAAGAATTCACTGAACAGCCGCTTCGCTGTTTTGCCTGTTCGCTCTATATGTGTCGACAAAAACGCATTTGACAAAATGTGTTTTCGTCATTCTAATAGGAACCCAAAGTTTTAGCTTTGTATACATCAAAGGAAAACATATCTAGTGCAAGTATGACCCAGCACCACAAAGACACATGAAGCTGATATAATCACAGCTATAAACATATGACATAAGTAAATAGCCATGTAATACCTTGAACAGAAGGATGTTTCACATGAATGCCAGAATAATCTATATGACATAAATAAGATAAGTATTATAAATTGTAATGTGACTATCAGGTAAAAATAGGGCCAGGTAGTGTTAATAGCACTATTAACTTGGGGCATCATCACTGGAATTTGTTGGGCCTATTCATCTCTGACATGACATCCAGTATCACACTGTGGAACTCTGTGGTGGTGGTAATGCCGTTAATTGATGCCAATAACTCCTTTGTCTCCATAAGGGGTAGTTCAGCAGACAGCCCACCACCCGTCACCCGCCCTTCATAAGCCACAGCCTCTGATTTGTGGGTGGTAGCATGGATCATATCATTCACTCATTGGTGGACCATGTCATAATATCAGTCCTGACCATCCACAGTATTGGTGACAGCTTCCCACCAGACACATTCACCAAAGGATAGGTTAGTTTAGATGGAAGCAAAAAGCTATCTACCAGGGAAATGGAGGACATCTTGAACAACCTCATTTTTCTGTCTCCTTAAACATTGACTTGTGGGTAGATTGTGGGTTTTTGCATTAGTTTCTTTGGCATATTTGTATTTGTATGGAAAACATTGAAATTAACAGCTGTAGTCTTACATGAATGTTACAAATCCTAGCATACATGCTATAATAATACTTTAGTAAAATACATGTATCTACAAACAATCTTTATTTGAATGTCAAGCCCAGTCCTCTTCCACTAGAAAAATACCAGCACATGACCTACAGTTAACAAGCATGCAACTTAACACAAACAATGAACATTTGCCACAGCCAACATTGTTAGAGTATAATCACATATAGGCAAGGTAGTCAACATTACAATGTTATATGGCTCACTTTAGCATTGATATAACCTACAGTAATGTGACTGCATTCTAGTACCGCCAAAATTAATCCAATTTACCCCATCAGGAAGCTTTGCCCAATGTACGTAGATATAATGAAGATCTGAATGGCACTTCTAGCCTTACAGCAAATAGTGCACAACAGCTTATGATTGTACAAAGAGGTAGGTGTAAAAAGAACATGCTGTAACTCTGTAACTAAGCAGTTAATGGCATTTTGTAGCAACAAGTGATTGCAGTAGGAGACTTCTGGATTTGAACCAAGCCCATCTTCTGTAGTGCAGTGAACTCTCGTCGCACTTTTATTCTGTAAATCACCTCCTCTGGGCATGGTTAGTATGGTAATCATGGCTCATATCATTATTATTTCAAAATTGCTCAATTTGCGTGATGAGTAAATCTGGTAAAGATCGTGTTGACTTCAATACAATGTTGTGCACATACCCGAGCTTCTGCAGCAAGCTCCATGCATGTGTGGGAAGCCCTTATTACAGGGAATGGAAAATTGCTGTGCTCATACCTCTTAAGTGTCCCTCATTATGAATAATCTTCCTCTTCCTCAATTTAAGTTAATAGAGCCATATTTTCTCCTTTCCACATTGAAAAGGTCTATCACACATTCAAGTGTTAGCAACTTTTTAAAGCGATATCAATGGTAAATTACAATGAATAATATGAAATAATCAAACTATTTTCTTGTAAGTCTAAGATGGCATGCTAACAATCTGTCATCTCACTAGTTGAAGTTGTTGGCAAACAGTTATTCCCCATGTTGTCTATTTGTTCGACATTTTTATGAGAGGTGGTGTTTCACACTCTAGTAATAGAAGGTCCAGGCCAGTGATCATGCTTTCTTTAATCACCTGAAGATGGTGTCCCTGTTGAGCATGTATTCTTTTTAATACATAAGTACAAGATTTGCTGACCTTGTGGGTCATTTTAAGCCTAACCAGTTTCCTTCAAAGGTAAAAATCAAACTTTACACCCTGTGTCTGTGAGGTAAACATCTTAACCATTGTACCAACCCCCAACAAAGCTGCAAACAGAGGTATGGAGGATTACCATGTTTCACACCTTAAAGTTTAGTTAGAGCCATGATAACACAGAACATGTCTTATATTATTTTACCATCCTCACAAAAACGAGATGCCTTTTGGTGCCCACCTTTGTACAAAGGCTGAAACACAAGAAGTCATTTGGGTACCAATTCCCTGCTATTCTTCTCTGAGATATTTGAGGGTGATATGAGTATAGTTGGAAAAGGTGAGGGTAGTGCTGCCTTCAGAGCACAGTGGTGGTGTGAGGAGGAGTTCAGTATTTTTTTGGACAGCCTCAATAAGCAGTACAACTGGAGGTCCCTGCCAGACAGCTATACCAGGTCACAGTATAAAGCTGATGGCTTGAAAATTTTGACCAAGGCTGTTACCCACACTATTGGCATCCCACACGCAAAGGAATGGTGCCTTCACCACTATAGTAACAAGACGTTGCAAGCCTGATCTATTTGACTAATGGGAGTCTGATATTAAAGAATGATCACCACTTCTGAACTATGAGTATAACATAATTTACTTATCTATATACCCTGCCAATGCATGGCACCATATGCCCTTTCATTCTGCTCTCTCTCTTTATCTACTGCCTCTGCAGGAACAAGATGCATATGGACAGACTACAGCACCTAAGAGAATACTGATGTAAGTGTAGTTTCTGTTGTGAAAGATGACCTGTTCGCATAGTGACAGAGAGCAATTAAAAAAATGGTAAATAACATTTATACAGCAGGACAGCATCTGTCAGTACTGACATTCCTAACTGGAATTAGCATGATAGTGTGAAGTTCGAATTTTGATTCTATATGCCACCCCATGCATACCTGGAGAAGTGATCCATCATGTTAAGTTTGTGTGCACTGAGATTGCTAGGATGGCTGTGGGTTCAATTCCCCCACCAAAAAAAAATTGCTGTTGTCATGGCATAATTTTAATGGTAAAAATAATTAAACTAATAAGATTGTAAATAAAATAGTTAAATGTTAAAATAACTGTTTCGGTCCCATTATTAGTGTTTTATTTTCCTTTACTGTATTTTATGAGTATGAAAAAAAATTAATGCAGTTCCATTATTTTCAAATGACTCTTCCTCCACCCTCTTTGTCCTTTTCCTTTCTCTTTTTTATTTTTTAAAGTGGCTCCATTTCTGTTACTATTATATGCAGCAGCATAGAAGCCTGGACTGACCACACTGGCATGACCTATCATCCTCCAACAGGTGGTAAGAGTAGCACTACCACAAGCAACAGAGGCACAAAGGATATCTGGGCTCCAGCCAGAGTTGCCTCCATATCTCCTACACCACTTGCATCATCATATAGAGACCAGGCTCAAGTGACTAGTTGAGTTATCTTTCTGCCCTGCTCTGCCTCCTGGCCCTTAGGCTGGGCCCAGTGATGATAGCTCCCAGGATGAGTAATAATTTACCACTATTTCAAAGCTGACAGTGTCTGCTTCTCTGAATACCAAGTCCTATCCCCAAACTTAGAAGTTATGTACTCACCATAACGTTCCATCTGAGTAGGTTGTTCATTTGTCTGCAACCTGTGGGTTACGGGTCCGATATCGGATCCGAGCCGGCAACTTGTTTCAAGCTAATGGATCCGAGCTCCTAGCTCCTCCCTTCACTAATAATCCCCTGATAACCCTCCATGACCTCAGATCGAGTTTGCCCCTCAATATATATCCAACAAAGGGATATCTAACTACTATTAGATCCGAAGAAGGCCAGGGGGAAGGAGGGGGGGATGGTTGCAGACAAATGAACTACCTACTCAGATGGAACGTTATGGTGAGTACATAACTTCTAAATCTGAAGTAGGATGTTCATTTGTCAGCAACCTGTGGGACAGAGTCCCCAGCTACCTGCACCTTGGGTGGCCATCATGGAAGGATATTACGAAGCACCGCAGAGCTAAAGGATGCTCTCCCTCTAGAAAGCAGGTCTAGCTTGTAGTGGTTGATAAAGGTATGAGATGAAGCCCAAGTGGCTGCAGAACAAATATCATCCAAAGGAACTCTAGACTTGAAAGCCACAGAAGTAGAAATGGAGCGGGTGGAATGAGCACGAACTCCTTCTGGTGCGGGTCTACCCGAGGCTTGATAAGCCAGTAGGATACATTGGGAAATCCAGCGAGATAAAGATACTTTAGAGATAGCTTTCCCCAAGTTAAATTTGGCAAAGGAAATGAACAGCTGGTCGGATTGTCTATGGCCAGCTGTCCCATGAGTATAAAAATGAAGCTGCCTATGAAGATCCAATGAGTGCAGCTTGTACTCTCCCTTATTTTGATATTTAGGGAAAAAAAATGGTAAATTTATGGATTGATTTATGTTGGTTTCTGATGCTATCTTGGGAAGAAAGGAGGGATTGATCCTGAGGTACACTCTATCTGGGTGAAAAATCAGGTATGGAGGCTTCACAGAAAGAGCCTGAAGTTCCGACACTCTTTTCGCTGAAGTAATGGCTACAAGGAATGCTGTTTTCCATGACAAGAATTTGAGATCCACTGAAGCAGCAGGTTCAAAGGGTGGAGCAGTCAAGGCTTGAAGAACTAAAGTAAGATCCCAAGGGGGTACGGCTTCTTTTACAGGGGGTCTAAGTAAAAAGGTACCCTTGAGAAAGGTTTTACACAATTTGGCTGACATCAAGGGCCCTGTATCATGTCCCACATGATAATGAGATATGGCTGCCAATTGCACTTTGACAGTTGAACAACTAGCGCCTTCCTGAAAGAGTTCAGTTAGGAAGTCTAAAATGGATGGAAGAGGAGCCGTAAAGGGATCTAGGTCACGGTGCTCCGCCCAGATGGAAAAACGTTTCCATTTACTGTGATAAACTTTCCTGGTGGAGGGCTTATGTGCTGCCATGAGAATGGTTTTGACTAGTGAAGAGATACCGGGAGTCCTAACTAGGAGTGGAACTGGAGCAACCAAGCTGTCAGTTTCAGATTGTCCAGGTTTGGAGTTGGCAAGTCCAACAAAGGGATGGGAGATGAGATCCGGAATGGGATCTAGAATCCAAGGGTGATTTACAAGGTGAGACCACAGGTAAGGGAACCAAATTTGTCGAGGCCAGAATGGGGCAATGAGAATCATCTTGCTCCCCAACCGCGAGGCTTTCTGTAAGAGTTGTATCATCATTGGCAGAGGAGGATAGGCATAGAGTAGACCGGGTGGGCAAGCATGCACCAGAGCGTCTCTTGGAGTTTCCTCTGGAGGGGGGATTAGAGTGAAGAAATTGTCACATTTGGTGTTTGATGGAGATGCAAAAAGATCGCAGCAGGGTTGCCCCCATGTTGCGAATATCTGCTTTGCTACTAGAGGACTGAGAGACCACTCGTATGGGGTAAGAAGGGTGTGGCTGAGCTTGTCCGCTAGGATGTTGGTCCTCCCCGGAATGTGCATTGCAATCAGAAAGCAGTTGGTGGAGATTGCCCATTCCCACACTCTCATGGCTCCGCGGCAAAGAGGATAAGATCTGGTTCCCCCCTGTTTGTTGATATACCAGACGACTGACATGTTGTCCGACTGAATTGCAATCATTCCTGTGGGGAGGAAGCTCTGAAGTGCTTGCAACACCAACAGCACCACTCTCATCTCCAGAACGTTGATATGCAGGGAGGTCTCTGTATCGTTCCACGTGCCTTTGACTGTCCTGCCTGAATAATGCCCCCCCCCACCCGAGGCGGGAAGCGTCTGTGGTCACTGTGGTGATAGGGGGAGAGGTGCAGAAGGGACGGCCCGTATGGAAGTTCGATGCGTGGAGCCACCATAGTAGCACCCTCCTGCAAGCCATGCTGATAGCAATGGGATGGTGGAGAGGAAGGGATAGGAAGGACCATTGCACTAATAGAGTCCATTGCAGTACTCGCATGTTCAAACAGGCGCATGGAAGGAGTGTAATCACTGCCGCCATCAAGCCTAGTGCCCTCAGGACCAATTCCGCTGGTGAAGCCTCTGAATGAAGGATAGCCCGCACATGAAGTTGTAGGTTCGTGATTCTCTCGGGAGTTAGGAAGGCTCGCAAATCTCTGGTGTCTATTCTGGCACCTATGAATTCTATGATCTGCGTCGGAGCCAGTAGAGATTTGCCGATATTGATAGTAATGCCTAGTTGTGGGGCTATATGGAGAAAGAAGTCTCTGGCCAAGCAAAGTAGATGCCTTGTTGGTGCGGTCAGTAGCCAGTTGTCCAGGTACGGAAAGACCTGAATTCCCTGGAGTCTCAAGTGGGCCGCAATCACTGCTAACACTTTGGTGAACACCCTGGAGGCTGTGGTGAGGCCAAAGGGAAGGACCCAGAACTGGTAGTGACTGGCCCCCAGCTGGAAGCGAAGGAACCTCCTGGATCATTTGTCCATTAAGATGTGGTAATACGCATCCTTGAGGTCTATAGATCACATCCAATCATTTTCCCTCAAAACGGGGAGGACAGATTAAAGAGTGACCATTCGGAATTTTTCCTTGGTTACTGACAGGTTCAAGCGGGAAAGGTCTAGGATGGGTCTCAGGTCGCCCGTCTTTTTTGGCACCAAAAAGAACCTGGAGTAGAACCCTAATCTGAGCTGGTCTTGGGGGATGGGCTGGATGGCTCTTTTTCTTAGCAGCTGCTGTATTTCTGTGGCTGCAGACTCCCTCTGATCGGGTGGTACATCGGGGAGGTTCTTGGATTGGGGGACATGAAGTATTGGTATTTTGTACCCTCTGGATATGATGCAAAGCACTCAGCGGTCTGTTGTGATGGACTCCCATGCCACTAGGTGTTTCGAAAAATGCCCCCGACTGCCTCCAGAGTGGAGCAGCCGAGCAACCCCTCAGGGCTGCTGCGCAGGCCGCTCAGAGAAAGGTTCTCTGGACCCAAAGTTTCTCGGAGCCCCTCTGCCCCTGGGGCGATGTCCTCCCTGTCCACCTCTGCCACGGTAGGACTGGTTGTCCGAAGCTGGTTGGGAATGTTGTGATTTTCAGAATCACATCTTCTTCTGACCCTTTTGGTTCCTTGAAAAGGACCGCTGGGGAGCAGAGAAGCGGACTCTGACGGCAGACAACATCTTCCCGTCCTTCTCGCTCTGGACAAGTGTCTCGTGAACTGTTTTGCCAAATAGGGCAGAACCATCAAAAGGGGCATTCGCGAAGGATGCTTTAAAGGGCTCCGTAAAGTCGCAATGATGGAACCAGGCCTGACGTCTCATGACTAGGCCTGCTCCGCTAGCTCTAATGGCTCCCTCTGTGGCGTGGGACAACAGCCGCATAGAGGTGTTTGAAATATATCTCAGAGTGGTCATTCGAGTGGAGTACAATTGTTTATCTTCTTCTGACATGGACTCAGGGGGGGATGCAGCGTATTCTTTGATAAGATCCCGCTGCATCCTGATGACATGTGCCATATAGTTCAGAGACCTTACTGAGAAGGTCGCTGAACTAAAGACTCACTTCCCTAAGCGATCCATCAAATGGGACTCTTTGCTCGGTGGATGGACTGAGGGACTCTCCTGAGCCAATTCCCCCTTTGTGGCTGCCGCCGTCAGCATGGCATCTACAGGGGGCCCCTTACTCCAATGTGATCGGTCTGAGGGGGGGGCTAAGAATCCTATCCGGTCGCTACAGTATTGGCTCCATGGTGTCCGGATCCTTCCACGCCCTGGTGGTAATGAGGTCCACCAGGGGGTCGGCTGGAGGGTACACCCAAGAGGTTGACGGGCCTGCCTCAAATGCCTCCAGAAACACGGACTCATCAGAGGAAGACTTAGGGGCAGATCACCAACCTCTGATTCTCAGCATCTCCATGATGTCTCCAAAGGAGACATCCTCAGGGGGCAATCTTGGGGAGCCTTCCCCTTCCTCCAAGTCCCTGTCCTCAGTTAAGGACTCAGGGGAGTCCACGTGCCTCCTTTTGCACTTATGCTTGCGGGGAGCTTCCTCGGGGGGACTGTCCGAGGAGGCCTCGCCAGCAACATCTTGTTCCAATGAAACTATCTGTGACATCGAAGCAGGCTGTCCCTTTGGCCGGGTGATGGAAGCCTGACCCAGCAGAGAGGGAGTGCAGGGAGGAGTCGATGCAAGGACCGGGGGTCTGGATGCTCTCAACAGAGCCCTCTCCACAACATCGAAGGCCGAGGATCCGAAAGTCGGCTCCCACTCGGATCCGATGAAGGGATCGGAGCCGGCGCCGAGACCGTCGGATCCGAGGGACCAGTGTGCTCCGACCTGGATGGAGCCGAAGGCACACTGAATCCCCCAGACCCGAAGCTCGGACCATGACTCCGAGAGGTCGGATCCGACAGGCTCGAGGGCAGGGTTGGATCTGAAGTACCAAGTGCTGTCGGCGCCGACCCACCCCCGGCTCCAAGGCTGCTCGGCTCCGAGAGCTCCAAACCCGGGTAGCGGGTCGGAGAAGGAGCAATTGTGTGGAGAAAAGGTGTCGAGCTCCCCCCCTGAGGGGGGGGAGGCAAGAGCACTCCCATCTGCAGCTGGGCCTGGATGAATCTTCGCATCATCCGGTCCAAGTCTGCATCTGATAAACTGAAGGTAGATCTTGAGGAGGCCACCGGGGCAGGCCTGGAATGCCGCCTTGATGACCTCGACGGAGATCAGGTCTCCTCCTCCTCAGGCCCCAGGGAGAAACAAGGGGATCGGAGCCGAGGAGGAGGAGACCTAGAAGCAATGGAGTGAGAAGCCCGCTTAGCTGGCGGGGCCGAAACGGAGGTCTCGGCTCGCCGCTTGTGGTGTTTCTCCCACCGTTTCTCCCTCCTGGCCTCCCTGTCCTCCGACACTTTAGCGGGAGTTTGAGTCCCGGACGGAGGCAGGGGGCAGGAGTGGCAGCGTCCACAGGCTGTGGTGGAGCCACGGGAGCAGCAGAGGTAGTGGAGGCCAAAGCCGAATCTGGGGGTAAAAGTCCCGCCAGGACCAGCTTCGACCTCCGCTCTTTCAGTGCCCTGGGGTTGAACACTGCACAGATGGTACAGCCTGAGGTGAGGTGTTCAACCCCAAGGCACCGAATGCACCGAGTGTGACCATCATTTGGAAAATATGGCTTTTGGGGCCTTAGCCATTCCTTTTTTTTTTTTTAAAGAAAAAGAAAAGCAACTACACACACAAGCCCCAAAAGAAACGCAACACACACTAGTGACCAGTGAAGGGAGGGTAACTAATTAAAATAAAAAAATAAGGAACCTAACACTTACACACTTTAAAAAGATTAATTTTAACTAAAAAAGAAATTTCTGACAGGAAGTACTTTGAAAAAGTAACTTTTTTCACTTATCTGACGAGCTCAACAAGGATCCAGCCATCCACAAGCGTGGCAAACTAGATATGAGGTCATGGAGGGTTAACAGGGGATTATGGGTGAAGGGAGGAGCTAGGAGCTTGTATCCATTAGCTTGAAACAAGTTGCCGGCTCGGATCCGATATCGGATCCGTAACCCACAGGTTGCTGACAAATGAACATCCTACTTCAGATCCAGTGTTTCCCTCCCTTTTTTGTCTCTGAACACCCTAGTAACGCATACAGTTCTCCCTTTACCATTGCATTCCTCCCTGTTTGTCATCTCCTTCACCATTGTGTTCTCTATCCCTTATTGTGTTACCCCACACTCTGTCACTCATGTTGGCTTCCCTTGCAGTCTACTCTTCTGTCTCCATCTTCTATTTCCATGACTTCCTTCCCCAACTTTCCTTTCTCAGAAAAATAAAATAAAAATGGCACTCATCACACAAAAATACTCCTACCCATACCTCTCAACTTTACAGGCCATTCATTAAAAAAAACTTGATTGGCTGCGATACTTCATCATAAAAGTGTATCACCTGGCAAATCATTGAGGATTTTGGCTTGATAATAGTAAATAATACAGTTGCAGTTCACAAGAATTACTGAGCTAAGAATTTGAGTCGTATGCACCTATCCCAACTCCATCCTGCTGATTCCTTATTTGTTCACCTTCGTGTTTTCCCACCTGTTTGCTTCCTCTTTTCATCTTTGCCACATAGTCTCATTTCTAAACTTTCCTCTGGTCAAAAAATAGATAAACATACTCTGATAATCAAAAAAGGTTTATATATTAAAATATTAAAATCATCTTTCTGTGGTCATATATTGCATGATGATTGGTATTGGGCAATGTTGATGATCATCAATACCCACAGAAAAATGACAGTTCCCATCCCGTGGCAAAAATGAGGAAAAATCCTTTGAATGCACTTAGATCTTGCTATTGGTCATGCAAATGACCTGACCACATATGCACATCAACAAACAACATTGAAATATGGTACAATTAAGAACTGCCCTAGTTAAGTGCAGCCTCTCTGGCTTAGTGTATCCATGATGAATGATTCTGTTCTCACTGCATTGGGTCAGGGTTCTAATCCCCTGAGGGTGTGATGTTGTTTTACAATATAAAATGTTCATCATAAAACTGTAAGCCATTCCCAATTACTATTTACTTTTAGATTTTTTTTCTTTTTAAAAGCTTTCCTCTAAGTACATCAGTGGCATACCTTGCAAATGCTCAGGCACAAGGAAATGAGTGTCAGAGACATAGGCTTGATTATATTCAACTGTATTTATCTTGTATTGCTATCCTATATTCTGTCATCCTGACAAGTGTTTACCAACACCGTCCCTATATTAAATTCTGTAACATAAATGGCTGGTGCTCTGTTGTGGAGAGTCTGAGTGACACATAGATGGCTTCTAGGCCATTCATGCATAATCATCTTGTCTGGCTAATCCTGTATTCCTTTTCCCTGAAATGAAACATTCCTATTATCAATATGTACATTCTGTGGAGTTTGGCACTAACAAAATGTAAGTATGGAGTCGTCTAGCATCGTTGAGTTAAGAAGCTGTAAGATACACTCTTAACCCACATCCATCCAGCTCATTCCTACTTAGCTCACCTTGAGTGCTACCCTCTTTATATTTATCGTTTTACTGTTAGTTCTATATTCCCATTTCCAACCTCCTACCTGGTCCAACAACAAACATAACACACACACGCGCACACACACACACACACACACACACACACACACACACACACACACACACACACACACACACACACACACACACACACACACACACACACACACACACACACACACACAGACACACACACAACCACAATTCATGTTAGCTAATAGCTGTTTCTACACTGTTTGCTATCCACTCTGCAAATATGCTGCATATCCCAGATATGTATCTTCTTAATGACTCCTGACAGTCATTTAGCTTTATTGACTGCTCTTGCTAATGCAGTGCTGTGTATCATATTAATATCAAAGCCATGAGTTCATAGCCATTCATGTACACCTGTCGTCTTCATTCACGTCCAGACTGCTCACTTCTTATCTTCTCACATTGTAGCATTATTAGGAATAGCTGTCAAAAAGTGTCGCTTTTAACCAACCTTTGCATTAGACCTTACTAGCATTTGACAGGGTTTGTGAATCACAGATAAGAGCATTGTTAAGAGGACCTGATAGATATAAGTTCTTTAATGCTACTACACAGGAAAGGACAACTTTACTCAAGCTATCTAAGAGTCAAGACTTCAGAATAATGAAAGACAATAAAGGTAGTAATGTTGTAATTATGGACACTTCCGAGTATTTGACCAACAGAATATTTGCTTGTAGATTTAAAAGATTATAAGAAGTCACATTGTTTGATATCAACAGGGCATATATGATCATCAATACAGCATTGTTGAATTTATTACTAACAGACAATATATCTTTAGGAATGTGTAATTGTTTGATTGTTAACACCCCAAGTGTTTTCATTTTATTTAGCTTCCTCAAAATACTTATATCTACCAAACATCCACCTTTAAGGCCCATCATTTCAGCTAAGGGTTGTAAGACAGAAATATTAGCCATTTACACTGAGACAATATTAAACAATGTTGTCTCTTTGAGTAGGTATTTTTAAGAGACTGTTGGCATCTACTGAAATTATGGAAAGTCTCTTTTGAAAACACTATCTATTGGTGAAAAAAGTTAAGGATTTCAACAGTGTTATCCCTCAACCATAAGGGGTTGAAATGGTCAGGGACCATTTGTGCAGAATTAGCTATGGATGTTGTGTTAATTTGCATGTGGGAGGAGTTATTACTGGTCTGGTATCTTCTCACCACTGTTTACATTTAACAGTGGATACTTCCAATAGATCAGTGTGGTGGCGATAGAAGGGATGGAGTGGTACCAGCATTTGCCACTCTTCAAAAGTACATCTCATACATAGGCAAGTTCGTTTTCCTGTGGCATGAGAAAAGACATGTTAAGGAATTTGTTAATCATTTAAACAATTCCACCATATTTCTTAGTTTTATTGTCTGTTGCTCCAAAAGCTGTATCAACTATCTGAACATACAGATGGAAGGCATTTCCCACTCTTGTACTTTTTTATAAGATTTATAGGAAACATGATTTGTCATACATACCTACACACTAGGACTGTCCATCCTAATTTTCTAAAGAAAATGTGGATTTCCTGTTTAACATGGAGTTTACATGTTTGCATAGTGAGCAGCAGTGGTGATTACATATTCATGCCACACACCATATTTAAACTGAAACAAGAATAGTTTTGTGGCTGGCAACAGTGTTGCAGCCAGGAAACTGTGTAAAGCAACATAGATAGCACTCTTATTTACTTTAGAGCAAACTGTCTTAGCAGGATTGCAGGGAATGCCACAATGATTACCAGGGTTTCTCTTATAGCAATGTATATGGTCCAAACACAGTATAGGTTAGTGTATATGGTGCAGACTATTGTGGATTTCCATTCCAGGCATTCTGTACAAAGGTTGCGTGAATGATCTGTAAGAGTACATGGACTGTCATGTAAAATAAAGAGTCAGGAGACATGCGTGTATTGAACAGGGACACACAGATGAATTGTAGGAATGAACACAGGGAAAGATGACAGGTGAAACATTGTAATGTACATCAGATGAGGGCATGTAAATGGAAGACATTTGCAGCAGGAACACTAATCATGTATTGACATGGTACAGTAAGGACTGCACAATGAACATGTGTATTATGTGACTATCAGACAAGGTGACATAACAATGGAGAAGGTGTCTTCGTGATATAACCATCCTGATATTAACAATGGAGAGGACATTTTTCAGGGATGTTATATGCAATTGGAGTTGGGTACATATTGTGAAGCTGTGCAGACTGATTTGGCTGAATATGACTGTAATGTCAGCAAAGGTTTCCAACAAGTGGAATACAGTTACAAGCTCATGGACAACAGTAAAAGAAGCGTGCACAGTCATAGATAATATCAGAATAATACAATCAGTAATCCCATGTATCTGACACAACATAGGTGAGTCTGAGTGATCATAGATGGTTCTGCACAAACACACGTACAACTATTGTGACATGTCAGCAACCTATGAGGGTAATCAAGCTCATTGCCCTGACACTGTAACATTTGCTGGAGGTGTTAGGAGGAACACTACTATACCTGTAAATGACATTATAATCAATGCACTATAGTTGACTGGTGTGCGTGGCAGATATATATGGCACAATCCACACTGTCAGGAATAAAACCCATGCCATCAATGTTGTCAAACAGCTATGTATGTACTATATGCATCACTGGAACAGGTATCACACATGCATCTGGTATAACGCCTTGTTATGGGTACCACACAATCAGACAGTAATGTTTATGCAACAAAAGGAATACCTAGGTATGGCCAATAAAATGTGTGTGAGAGCTCACTGTAGCAAAGGTGGTACACTTCAGGTACACATCACTGGAAGATGAGTAGGGGGGTACATGAAGAAAGGTGCATTGTAGTTATTGCTGTGATGAAGGCTGTGATTTATGGAGGTATTATTGACTTTGATGTGGATGACCTGCACACACTCAGGAGTTGTGTTACATACAAGGGACTATTCATCAATGTGGTGTCATGCTGGTGGATGTTCCACATACCATATACCCCAGGACACAGGTCAGATTCTAATTTGTCTGCTTATAGGGTGTGATGTCTACATTATCCTTGAGTTGTGTGTTTGTTTTTATAATGTAACAAATCCCCCCATGTTTTTCCCAGCTCATGTGTTGTCATACCCATGTTGATACTGTCTATGTTATACTAATATCACAAATGGAGTCAATGATTGCCCACAGTCTGTAGCCCTCAAGACAGCTGTTTGGACACAGGATGTCTATATAATTGTTGATGTCTGTGACTTAAATATTGGACAGACTAGGGTCTAGCAGACCACCCTAATGTATGGATCTGATCACTGGACCCAAGATATAGGTCACTTCACACATTTCAACATATTTAGATAACACACATGTGATGCAGTGGTCTACCCACTTGGTGATATAGGTGTTTATGTCCACATCTGACAGTGTTGAGTGAATACCTCAGTGTGGATTTCTGTCAAATGTCTTGGCCTGGTCACACTCCACAGGATGTTTGTGCCATCATGCTTGCCCTCAGTGACCTCTTTGAGGACATCTAACAGATGAAACAGATGTAGATATAACATTAACAACTCACGCGTGTCTGTTGCACACAGCCAGGATATTACCAGTGTCTATTTAGAAAAGGTCCATGATGACATATGACATGTTGGTCTACCTAACAGATCAGGAGAGTGTCTATACATACATGCCTCAGGTGCTGCACCCCCACCCCCTCCAACTCAGATGAATGTATGTTTATGTGCGCCCTTGTACAGGAACATAGTCTGACTGGAGGGTGAGTTCAAGTATATATCCAACCATGTCAGGGAGATGTATGTTCTGAGTAATGCCATAGGTGATATGTGATGTTGTCATAGCCCATTGATTCTATGTGATAGGCCTGGATGAATGTAAGAACTCACAAGACCCAAACACAGTGAAAGTTTTGAAACATTAGGAGAATAAGTCTAAGATGACTTCCCTGCTTAGTTTAGCAAAAGTATACTGGCATCAAGTGGGAATGGAAATCAAAGCAGAAGTAGATAAAAAATCAGGCAGCAACTGAATGTGCCAAAAAAACAAAAGAAGGAATATAAGGAAAAGAATCAGATGAGAAGGCAAGAAATGTGAAAAATGCATAAATATGGTTGCAAGTATAGAAAACTTTTGGAACAACCTCTTGTTTATTAGTATTGAACACAAGAATGGTTAAGGAGAGATGAATTTGAGAGAAACAGACAAATGTATGTTTGTAAAACAGAACTGGAAGCAGTTGCACATCTTGTTGCTAGCTGTGATATACTAATGGCAGAAGGACTATATGCTGAAAGGCATAATAATGTGGCAAGACTGTTACAATGATGAATGTGCAAATATTATAATGCTGAAGTAGCTGAAAACACTGGGAAAATGAACCACAAAGCATTATAGAAAATGATGAAGTTTATATCACATGGGATCACCAACAGTTCAAAAGAATAGATGCAAGAAAACCAGATAAAGTAGTCCAGGAAAATAAGACAAAAGTGGCATTGATCATTACACCCAGTGACTACAGTGTCTTACATACATTGAGACACAAATTCATAAAACACCAGGATTTGCAGACAGAAATGAGGGCTGAGTGGAAGAAGGATACCCATACAGTTCCAATAGTAGTAGGAGGAATGGATTTTATAAAAAGAATTTACAGTCATACTTAGGTTACTGATACATGTAACTCTGTACGAATTGCAGAAGGAGTCATTACTGGGCCCATTGTTGGTGCTGTGAAGAGCACTTCTGGCTAACATCAAAGAGTGAAACAATACTAATTTCATGAACTTTAATCATACATTGACTTAGGAATGGGGTCCATTTCCATAATGGTATTAGAAAACAAAAAGACTTGGAGAAATTAAAACTGAAGGTAATCCCTTATGTCACTAGATGGTGAAACAATGGGCACACAGACAGAACACATACTGTGAAAGTTGGTGAATCAACCTCTAGCAGTAGAGCTGTCACTACTGGCATACCCCAAGGGTCTGTGCTGGGCCCTTATCTGTTTGGAATATATTTTTTGACAGTTCAGGATAAAGTATACAGCCTTTGGCTTACCAAGTTTGATGATTGTTGCATATTGGGTGCAATCATTGAGTCTACGAATGATGTTAACATACTACAGGAGGGGCTAACACAGACAGATGATTGGTGCCAAAGCCACATGGTCTCCAAATAAATGCAAAATGTATCATTATTTTGGACTTTTGCAAAGTAGAATTCCCTGCTAATCACAGCATTTACAACACTCCCCCTATTCTGAAACCCAGTGGTCCAAGACCTGGGATCACGCAGAGACCGCAATCTGAACTTTGACCACCAAGCATCCACAGTGGTATGGAAAGGCTATGTCATGCACCTCATAAGTCAGGCTATAGTATCCTGATCTGAGGATGATTTAACACCACTGTTCTCAAACCTCATCAGAACACTAATAGAGCATAATGCACTCGTTTGCATGTACCTCACCAGACACCTGAAGGAGCTAGAGAGACCACAGGGGTTTCTCACCAAGAAAATACAGGGCCTATGAGCCATGCCATAATGGATGTGGATAGACTGAAAGCCTTATTACAGTAGTCTGTATCATAAAGAAAGAGGTGACTTATGCCTGGCTTACAGGCCAGTCTCTGTCCCTCCCCTAATGGGAATATACACATCTACAAATCAGCTATAGCTGATGATATCAGCAGAGTCTGGTGAGAGGAAGTTGGCAATAGCAGTGTCCCACATGCTGGTGTAAAATGCTCTCTCTCTAATGTCAAGTGATTGCACAAACACATGCACACACCCCTGTTGACTGCTGTGAGAATGGAACCCCTACCTATCTAAGTACACCAACTACAGAACTCTATATTTAAAGCAGTCACTCCAGGTCAAATCTGATTTGGAGAGTGTCAGACAACACTTTGTAGGTGATGACATCAGCAATGTCTGGTGGGGAGAAACTGGTAATAGCAATGCCCCATATGTTGGTATAAAATACTCTCTCTAAAGTCAAGCAAGTGCATAAACACACATACAACCCAGATGACTGCCATGAAAACAGAACCATATCTAAGTACACTAACTACATGATTTTGTATTTAACACAGTTGCCACAGCTCAAGCCTGACTTTTACAAGGTTACAGGTAAGCTTATAGTGGATAACATCAGCAATGGATGTTGGGAAGAAGATGTTGGAAGGCCTTCATGAAATGGATGTGTAGGCATGTGCAGGTGTCAAAATATTGGCAATCCATGAGATTGGAGTGGTCACTGTTGGATACACTCATATGCTCCTCTGACTAGATAGACACACATGCACACCTCTTAGTTAACTATAGTGAGAACAGAACTGCTACCTAAGTACACAGACTAGGAAACTTTACATACATATTTGCATGCATACATACAAATATTTCAAGCATGGACATTAATGCCCTTCTAGCTTGCCAATATACCAAAACACTAATTTCCATAATAAGTGTCCAGGCTGTTCTTAAAAATATCTAGACTAGTACTTGCTTTAATGTAATTTGGTAGTTTGTTCCATGCATCAGCTATTTGGTCAGAGAACTAATTAGTACACTTCTTTTTTACATAGGCTATCTGATGATTCTCTAGTGCTTATTGATAACCCCAAACATTCCCAGAGGTAGTCTCTAAATGCCCTATATACCGGAATAAGATCTCCTCTTAGATATCTGTAAGAGACACTGTACAGGTTCAGACGTTTTAGTCTTTCATAATAACTTAATTGTTCACATACATGGATGCTCTTGGTATAGTTCCACTGCCCTCTTTCCAGTTTACTCATGCTTGTTTTCTTATATGGTTTCCATATTGTTATTCCATACTCAAGTTTGGGTCTAATGTAACTAACAAACAATGACTTCATCATTTTTGATTTCCTAGACTTTATAAATCTTTTTATACAACCTATAGCTCTATAGTCTATAGTTTTCATTAACCAGTTGGTTGATATGATTAGAAAAACTCACACAGCTGAATCTACCCATATACCCAGGTCCTTAAATAAGTCTATAGTTTCAATCACTGTGTGCTGTATTAAAAATATTCACCTTTTAATTTATGTCTCCCAAGTCTCATATGCTTAGTTTTTGATGTCTTTATCAGCATATTATTCTCCTATGCCAAGATGGTCAATTTAGTCAAGTTATTTTGCAGACATTCCTTATCTGTAACACATGTAATCAGTTTACTCAATTTCCTATCCAGTTCTGATAATAACTTATCCAATATCGCCTTCTCCATTATTTTTCCACAACATGAAATTAGATGTAAGGGTCTATATGACTCTGGGTTTGTCTTACAAACTTTGGGTTTGTTTGGGTTTGTAAGTCTAGGTTGTTCCTTTAATGACAAGTTTAATAAGTGCATGTCTCCAATCTTGAGGAATCTCCCCATATTCATATGACCTAGTGAATAATAAATATAATGGTACCATAAGTCATTGTTAATAATTACGTCATCTTCCTATGTTTTGTTTGGATCCAGTTTGTGCAGTTTAATCTAATCTAATTTGATTCAGTATCTGGGGTTTCCTTGATATCACTAGGACAACTTATCGCCTCTTTTGTGGAGTCAAACTGTTTTGCATAAGATTTTGAAAATATATCTATAATCTGTTGCAGCTGGGAAAAAATTTTAGAATCGCAAACAGTTTATTAGTTTATGTGTCGTTACTCATTCCACATATTTTGTATCTGCAAAAAGCTTTCCTATTATGCTAAATATCTTTATATAAATTTTCTTCAAATTTTCTGTGATCTTGTCTCATGCTGTGCTTAATCTGCTTGTCCAGCTTATTTCAGTTTTCAAAGTTGTAGTTCAACCTCTCTTCCATTTCTTATATTATTCACCTCTCACCTTAATCAGATATCTTGTTTGTATGGAAATATATCTCCCTGATGTTGTATGCCAAGATCCTGATGTTAAATATTTTTTTTTTCTTTTTTGCACTCAAACAATTTCTCTTCCAAAACTTTCCACATTCCATCTGCAGATTTTTCCACTGAACGCCTCACTCCAGTTAGTTTTACATAGTGACTGTTTTTCTTCCATATAATCTGTAATTAACCTTCTGTGCATTGGTTTAAGATTTCAGTTTGGCAGAATTATCTAGCAACAAATTAACCTTTATAACCCCATCATTACTGCACATCAACATTAGTAAAATGTGACTTGAAGTAACACCAATTTCTTTAGGAACACAAACAATGTCTAGTATGTTCTGTCCTCCAGTAGGTTTGTTTATACTCTGAAGCAATTGTTCCTGAATATACATTGTGAATAATTCCCTTACTAATGTTGTTGAATCAATATTATTCCAATCTGGTTTTGGTAAATGTAACCCCCCAGCTAATATTATTCTTCCCTCCTGTGTTTCATGCAAGAAGTACATAAATTCATCTAGGTCATCTGCACTTGACTTTGACAGTCTATACACTCCAACAATTGTTATATGTTCCAGAGTTGTTTTTATTGTCACTGTTACACAGCCTATAGTATCGGTGTTATCACTGAACATGTAATAATTACATGTCTCATGATTATCTTTAATCCCTATTATAACACCTCCTCCTGATTTTTTGTTAGAATGTCTGTTACAGTAAAAACATTTATACCCTGACAGAACTGGTTTCCAGTGATTGCTCTTTAACCATGTTTCACAAACAGCAACATCAATCTTGTGGGAACATAGCACATTTTCCAATAAAACTTTATTACTAATTCTCCTATCATTAACAACCATCAGAGATGCATCAAATGTTGCTATCTGTGAACTATTAAATTTTTGACCTGGCAAAAATCCTGCCTAGTGTTTGTCAAATATTGCAAAATATGTGCTGCAACAATTCTCTTCCTTGATCTTGACGAATGCATGCCATCCTGTCTGAACACGTGTGCCCAAAACTAGGCTTGGATGCCCTAAACTTTTCCATTTTTAAGCAGGACATTTTTTTCCTGTAGGTATTTACAAAAAATATTTTCATTCACAGAAACTTGACTATCCTTTCTATATGTGATTTGTGAAAAATACATCCTAACACCAGTACAAGCTATACTATCTAAGAGGGTTGTTAGTTCCCTACTAACAGTCAGAGAGTCCTTGCGGATGATATCTTTTGTACTGACATGAATAAAAAAGGATACATATTTCTTTACATTAAGGCATTCCAAGGCTTGTCTCACGTCTTCTATTTTTGCTCCTGACAAGCATAACACTATTCATTGTTTATTATCTTATCTGCAAATATAAGTGTCATTTCCTCTAATAACTTAATCATCAATTACAAGAATATCTTTGCTTAACAGCACTGAAGAATCATTCCCCGGGATTCAAGAAGCTTGGCGCAAGGACAGTTTTAGCCTTGCGCTGAGCTTCCTCACTACAGATGGTGCAGCAGCGCCATATGAATATGTATGAGGGTGTGCCGCCACATCCTTGACGTGCACAGGAAATGTGTGCAAGTGCAGGGGGCGTGTACAAGTGCTCTACAGAGGCAGAAACATGCCCCGACAGTTGCAAAACCTACTATGCCTACTAGTAGAGCCCGCCTCTAATAGTAAGTCAGTAATTCAGTGTCTGTGGACACCAAAATGTATGCTAAGCATACGAGAGTGTCCATGAACAGTGAAATAAAATCGAAGTAGTAAACACACAAGCACGTGGTGGAATGTTGAGCCCTGTTCCTAGAACTTTCACAATTAGATTGCCCGTGTCCCTATTATGCATTTGAATTGCTGCAATATCGAAGGTGTAAGCAAAGCGCAGCATGTTTGCACGTCGCTGCCCTCCGCTGAGCGTAGCTTACACATCAAATTCATTCAAATAGAGAAAAACATGCAGAATCAATGTAAATGTCAATAGTGTAGTGTTTAGAGCATCTGCCTAACGAACAGGCATTCAGGGTTCGAGCCCAACAATAGCACATATAATTTTCCATGTGGAATGAATGTTGTCTTGCTATAAAACTGACATAAAAGTATCGCATGAGATATTTAACTTAAATATCATTCAAGCAAAGTGGCACTGTCATAATGAATAAGGCACTAGTAAGCAGGTGTAAGCATAAATAAGCAGCAGTAAACACATATAAGTACCAGTAAGCAAGTCTGAGTGTGTTTGCGCGGGTCTAAGCAGTGCCCAACATAGGAAATGTATAAGAGTATGTACAGATATATAATATATATATATATATATATATATATATATATATATATATATATATATATATATCTGTATATCAATATCTATGAAGAAAGAACGATGAAACAATAAAGCATACAAAAGGAATGAGAAGGGAATCAGCAGAAACCCTGGTATTATATAGCGCTGTCAGCGTATGTCATATCAAGCTGGGCAGGAGTGCACAAAGTACTGCTACTCACACAACAGGCAGGGTATTACCAGTGGGAGTGACATTGTTGATCTGCTAAGTCTATTTTACACACAGAGGGTAGTCCCTGGTGGGACTACCCAAAGATTGATAGGCTATTTGGCCATCCGACCATTACACAAGCATGGGCAGGTATGTTCAAGGACTAAATGGTGGGAGAGCCTGAGAATACATGGGTTGGGACAACATACGTGTAGGGCCCCTAACGCTCAGGAGAGGGCAATGTGTGGAGGTGTGTCATGGCTGCGATAACAACTGGACAATGGATGATATGCATGTATGTTGAACTCGGGTGGGGCGGAGGAACAATGGGTATGAAATTATGGAGCCAGACGTGCCAGGCTTGGATGGGCTGGTTCTGATTGGACCACCCCATGGAAGTCAGCGAGTTCGTTATAAGTATATATGCATACACACATGCAGACATCAGTATGTAGAAGTACATTCTCTGTAACACATTCATTCCATTTGCAGACATAAAAAACATGAATGTCCCCTTACAAACCTCAACAGTAGATAGAATAATAGGTTGTGCATAAGAGGGAAGGGACGTAACTGCTAAAACTCAAAAGTGTGTACAATGTCCGAAGTCAGTGCTGTGCTGAAAAAAATCAAATGTGAGGACTTTCCCGCACATGAAATCATTCCTGTGATCTGCCTGCTATGGCAACACCAATTACTAAACCGGTCTATTTGTAAAAGAAGTACGCCAAACACGTACATAATTAGGCTCTCATGTGTAATGTGTACGGTACCACATAGTCATACTTAGTAATTTATTGTAGTGTCATGTTAACGGGAGTAAGGATGTAATGAAGTATAGAGTCTAATCTTGACATAAACACATGCGCGTCCTATGTGGGACAACCTAAAAATTGTGAATAGTGTCCTTTTGGTCGCTCATGTCACCAATATTTGTGGACTAAAAGTTTGGGAGTTCTGAG